>NW_026067967.1:5624372-5725530 GCF_014885135.2 Alexandromys fortis | reverse complement strand
GGGGGAGGGAAATGGGAGGCTGGGAGGAGGCGGAAACTTTTTTTTTCTTATTCTCAATAAAAAAAAATTTATAGTAAAAAAAATGCAGAAAATAGATGATGATCCCGTGAATACTGAGTCTCCACTGACCACCTCGATACCTCTGTGCTCACTGCTGGGGTAGAAGTGACTGCCACAGGCGTGTGAGAAGCATGCACTTTACTACGTAAACCTGTTTTCCGTTCCCAGTCCGTGTGTGGTGAGTCTCTGCCCCTGCCTTCCTTCTGCTCAGCGTATGCTCACACTTCCGGCGCTTTTGTCTAGCAGAAGGTGTACGTTCCGATCGGCCTGAATTGGAATTCGGAATCCAGCTGCCTATGAGTAACCCGTTTTCATAACTGGCTATCTATGGCATGCTGAGAAAGGCAGGCCTTCTCCTCCTCGCGTTGGAAACTCATGGAGAAATTGGCTGTGGGACCAAGTTCTGCTTATTACCCAAGCAGAGGTCCAACCTTCTAATGCCTACCTCTGGCTGCTATGTCAGACGATGACAGCCAATGCTATAGACAAGACTGAACTTGGACCTCACGACCTGGCCTTGACTTTAGCTTGTGACATATGCACTTTATGTTACATCTGTTCTGGCTCCTCTGTTCCTGAAGACAACCGAGCTCAGCTTACGATGAGCAACCACAAGGAGAAGCAAGACAGGCTAGGTGGAGATCTTAACATTTAATTCCACCTTAATCCAGGTTAAGGGGAGAGTCTGAGGGTCTCTTCACCCTGTTAAATGAACCTATAAACACACAATCATACAATCTAACTCAGTCCTCACAATAATTAAAAAAGTAGGTATCATGTCCAATCATTTTACGTCTTAATGGAGACTGACAGTTGTAGTTACTTGTTCAAGTGCACACAGCTCAGAAGGTGAATCATGGCCTGGGAAGTGCTATACAAACCAGGCCAAAACATGGGCTCTGGAGCCAGGTTGTCTCTTGTGACATCTCTCCATCCTCCGTTGTGCCGTTAGTCACATGACAGTATTGTAGAGAATGAGCAGGGTCATGTTTGACATGGAGAGTGGCTGGCCCAGGACCTAGCTGGGTTGGTCTTTCAGTCTTAAGCAAGATCCACACATGTCTTCCATTTGTGAATTCAAAACACTCGGTCTAATGAATCCAAATAAGGAGAAGTGGGTTATTTGGGGGGTAAACACACACATACGCAAAACACACACAGAAACTCCTCCTGGCAAAAACGAGAAAGCAAACAACCCATGTTCCTAGCGTGTGGGGGCAGGGTGTTGGGGTGAGTCCCATGTTCCTAGCATGCGGGGGCGGGGTGTTGGGGTGAGTCCCATGTTCCTAGTGTGCCGGGACAGGGTGTTGGGGTGAGTCTCATGTTCCTAGCGTGCGGGAGCTGGGTGTTGGGGTGAGTCCCATGTTCCTAGCGTGCGGGAGCTGGGTGTTGGGGTGAGTCCCATGTTCCTAGCGTGCGGGGGCAGGGTGTTGGGGTGAGTCCTATGTTTCTAGTGTGCGGGGGCGGGGTGTTGGGGTGAATTTTCTTCTGGGTAAAGCACTGTCAGAGCAGATTAAACCTGTTATCTCCCTCAAGGCCCGACTCCGGCACACTCATGACAACACCTAAGAGAACTTTCCCCTGTGTTTTCCAGACTGGCGCTGAGCAGGCGCCAGGTGCCAGAAAGCTCTTCTGTGGCCAGCGAGGTGTCAGTCCCTGTAGACACCCCAGCTTTCTTTACAGATGACGGAATCCAAAGGTCTTCCATCTGCAGCCGTCTAGGTCAACACAATGACAGAACTTGACAGAGCCCCTGACAGCCTGGGCCTGATGCCAGCCCTGCGCTGGCATTTGAGCTGGGAGGCCCTGTTCTCACTCAAACCCAGAAGTCTACCAAACCACGACAGAGATGCTCTGGGGAGGGGTCCAGGAAAAAAGTCTTCCCTCGGCTTCATGCGTCTTAGCTCCTCATTCATTATTTCTGTGGGGGAATCAAATTCCACCAGCAAGATGGATGCCATGTCTGGTTTCCCAAAGAGCCCGTTGAGGGTTGAATGTAAACCAAAATGGTCAAGGACACTTGCTGTTGTTGGCAGCTAAGCAGGAGCACGATGTGGAAGTGGAGGAGGTCACAGGGCACGGGCACGGTGCAGCGATCAGGCTGGAGAGGAGAGGCCGGGATCTAAGGACAGCTCTTCGCTTGCCTGTCCTCACTGTGAACGCTTAGAAGGGAGGCAGTGACAGGAAGCTCACAGCCGGACTCCGCGGCATTCTCGGATCATATTTAGAGTTATGAGTTCACATCTGGCAGCCACATTGAAGACACTGATAAGATAAGCTAACACACTCGCCGGGGAGCGGGAGGAAAGATAAGGGAGCCCGGAGCCACATTTCAAAGAAGGAATTCTTGAAGGGATTGAGAATGGAGCTCAGACAGCGCGACCTCTGCTTCAAATCCATACATCGCAGGAAACGATGGTCCTGATAGGCGGATCTATGGGCAAGGACAATCCGTAGTCTTTGGGAAACTGGCTTTGTTCGAGTCAGGATAGAATACACTTCCTGGTTGGGTTGTGCTCTATTTATGTGCAAACATCTGTCCAGATACCGAGGACGGAAGACAGGATGTGTCCACGTCACTTTTCAGTCTACAGTAAATGGTATCAGCCTTGATCCAAAGCAGGGCTAGTAGACGGACTAAATGAATGGTACAAGGCCCATACTAGAGACACCTGGGAAGATCAACCCTCAGTTGAGGAACTGCCGCCATCACACCGGCCTGTGGGCATGTCTGTGGGACATTCTCTCCATTAACGATTGACGTGGGAGACCCCAGTTCACCATGGGTTACCACCCTCGGGCAGGTGGTCCTGGATTGTATAAGATCACAAGCTGAGAAAGCCGCGGAGAGCAAGGCAGTAAGTCGTATTCCTCCGTGGTCTCTGATTCAGTCTTGAATTCCTGCCTTGGCTCCCCGTTGCTGGTGGACTATAAATAAACCCATTCCTCCTCAGGCTGTTTTCAGTCACTGTGTTTATCACAGCAATGGAAAGTAGCTAGGACAAGGTCATACATGTTCCGTCTTTAGACATATTCAAGCAGAGGAAACACTAATGACTGGTGGGGATACCATGGATGGGGAATTAAATTAATTAATGATAAATTAGATTAATTAAGCCTGCAACCTAAGGTATGTACCATGGTATGAAGGAATAAGTTGCTATACCAAGAAACCTGGGCTCTCTTCCTACTCCTGGCACCAGAGTTTCAAGTGCCCTTGGCCAAGTCTCTTCCTGTCTCTGGCTCTATCTTTTCATTTCCAACATTTATTTAATTTGCTCAGTAACCCTTTGCGGAGGAACTGCTTTGGGTATTAGGCTTAGGAGATATTCTAGTGAAGATGAAGGTCAAGGTGATTGGTCAAGGCTAGCATCCGAGACCCAGTGAGTTGAACCCAGCTGACTCTATGGAAACTGTACAAGTCAATGAGAAGTCTGAGGAAATTGTCCTGATGTTTGCAATGGTGTGAGGGTGGAAGAGAAGTCTGGTCCTTTCAGGGCAGACTCGGCGATCCACTGGGCGCTCACTGAGCGCCTCTAGCTGAACCCGGCTGGTCTCTGTTCCTGGGTCTGTAGGCAGTGACTTTCTCAGGCTGCTCACTCTGGTTCCACAGCCTTCCCTAGAGACGAGGGCAGCTGAGCTTCCCTGCCGTGGCTGACAGCACTTGCTGAAGAGGCCTTAGCTGCAGGCAGGGTGCTGATGAGATGGACAAGAGCTGTGTCATTCAGCACAGGGATCTGGAGGTCCGGTGAGTGCTCCGTGCCTGGAGGGACCTTTACTTCCTGGGACCATTTACCCTCAGGTGCTCCTGGCAACCAGTGTTCCTTTTAAGTTCCTTCCGAAGCAACAGGCGCAGGCAGGCTGCGTGACATCACCCGTCCTTTGTTCGTGGCCGTCCTGTCCAGGCTGAGCATCTCCTTCAGGGAGAGCCCACTCACAGAGATCCGCCTACCTCTGCCTCCTGAGTGCTCAGATTAAAAGTGTGAGCCACCACCATCCGACCCTAATTTTAAACTTCTAAACAGCTATTAGAAAGGACTTTGCCTGCACTCAACATCTGTCAGAGAAATCATCAACATTTGGAATGACAGATGAATGACAGATGTACTGGTTGCAACGATGTGATCATCACATATCATAAACATGCATAGACACACCACAGTGTGCCCTTTACACATCGTGTACATGCATAGACACACCACAGTGTGCCCTTTACACATCGTGTACACGCACAGATATGCCATAGTGCACCCCTTTTGCGCAGTTCTGTATGTCGTTTAAAACTGAAAATATATTTTAAAGATTGGCAATGTGGTATTTGGTGGTAGGAGCAAAAAATCTAAAGATAGGAACCAATCCTAGCACTTAGAATGTGAGGCAGGAGGATTCAGAAGTCCCAAGTCATCCTTGGGAATCTGAGGGCTACATGATACCCTGTCTCAAGGATTAAAAAACAGAGGAATAAGAAGACAGAATGGAAGAAAGGAAAGTGAGGGCTAGGCAAGGACATTCTGGCAGAGGAGGAACCCAGTCAGAGGAAGTGAGCTTAGGCCGGGATGCATGGCTGTCAGCTGAGAGAGAAGCCAGGCCTACAAATACAGAAAGAAAGAGTTCTCAAGATGCTGGTTCTGGGAGGCCCTCCATTGCCCACAGCCACAGCCCGCAGAGCTTTGCGAAAGGATGCTGCTGCGGCTCTAGCTTTTCCTCGTGGTCACCTGAGTGTGATTTTGCCCCTGGCAACTGAGAGAGCCCCAGGACATACACTCACCTGTGCCCCTTCTCAAGGCTGACACAGGTGACAGTTTCAGGGTGGAGGAGAAACGACAAGGAGAGACCCTAGTATTGTTAGAGCATTTCCACATAATGTCTACTCGGCCCCTGTAGGCGGAGGCTGCTCCTTCGCTTCCTGGCCGCCCAGACCCAGAATAATATAATAACACAGAAATTATATTAATTACAACACTGTGTGGCCTGTTAGCTCTGGCTTCTTATTGGATAGCTCTTACATGTTAAATTAACCCATTTCTATTCATCTATGTCTCACTGCGAGGCTCATGGTTTACCAGTAAGGTTCTCTGGCATCTGTCTCCTTCAGCAGCTACATGGCGTCTCTTTGGCTCTGCCTATTCTCTCTCTGTATCTCTGTTCAGATTTCTCGCCTGGTTATATTCTACCCTGCCATAGGCCACAGCAGCTTTATTAAACAATGGTGATAGAACATCTTCACAGCACACAGAGGGGACTCCCACATCAGGTCCCTATGAGTAAAGGGTCATAGTCCCTTATGTAGGAGATGTGGGCACATTTCTCACTGGAAGAAGAAAGGCGCAGTGCTCAACACTCCCCATTTTATAGATGAGGCCATGCAGGCCCTGAGAACTTGCCCAACTTTCTGAAGCCCACCCAATGTCAGACTGGTATTTAACTCAGGTCATTCTACTCCCCTTCCACCTGGGGGTCCCCTGAACAACTGCCGGCGCCACTATTCTCACCTTTAATCTCATAGTTGCAGAATCCAGACTGTGTGCATACGCACAGCCTAGCGAATTCCAACAAGAGATGTCCGTTTGTTTACAGAAGGCTTACTATCATTCCAAACTCAGCACGTGGTAGGAGGCACTCACAGGTATGTCCTATGCAGGCCACCATATGGGTTCCCTTACTCTCTAATCATTCATTCACCAAGCTGAAAGCTGTCGGGAGCCCCCGAAGCCTGGTTCTTGTTCTCAGGGATCACTTGTGTATTAGTTTTTTTTTTTTCACTTTGACCAAATACCGGCCATATATTAATTAACTGGAGAAATTGTTTATTGTGGCGCATGGTTTTAGGGCTCATTCCATCAAAGTTGGGGGGTGAGATGGGAGCCAGCAAAGCAATTCAGATCATGGCAGCCAGAGAGAGGGAGGGAAGGTGGGAGGGAGGAAGGGGGAGGGAGAGACAGACAGACAAACAGAGCCTACAACTGGCTTTCTCCCTTTTCCCTTTATCCCACCCCACCCCCAGCTTATGAGGGCAGTCTTGCGAACACTCTCCCCTACTTACTACCCCTCAGCGTCAGCGACCACTCGCCTACTGCCAACCTTATGCCTGGCGCAGAGTCCTTAGGAGGCGGTGACCTGCTCTATGCGAGGGCAGCGATTTCCAATCTTTGGTCTATGCCAGCCACTCTAAGTTTGTTAGAACACAGACATCCTGGGCTCTGCCCCTCAGGTTTTCAGTTCGATGCCCAGGTCTAAGGTAGAGAGGTGGGGGCCCAGGCGAAGCTGCTGTCAGAGGCCTAGGCCCTACTCCGAGGGCAGCGGGGATGGCACTTTATACACGGGTGTGTGAAAACCAGCCAGAAGCGGCAGGAAGATGCAAAGTAGGCAAGGATGTAAGGCAGCTCATGGCCCAGTTCCAGAGAGGAGGGCATGGTCCTCCGGGGGCTACCATGTCAGCAGCTTCCAGAACAGACAGCCTTTTGAAATGCTAAACAGCTCTGGGGAGGATGGGGGCCAAGCTGGAGCCAGATCCAGAATATTTTTTTTTCCTGTGCTCCCACACAGTGACCTGCTAATCATCCCTGCCAACTTCATGTCAAGCCTGTCTTTGGGATAAATTACTTAAGAAATTGGCTTTTTAAAAACTCAACTCAGCGGCTGGCTAGAGACCTCCATCTAGTGAGCATCACTTTGTGTGGAGCTGTTCCAGGATGACAGACAATGCGGGGACAGAAACAGGTTTGGAGGGAGTGGGGGGGAGTTGCTAATTATTCTCCAATCATTTATCTAGGCTAGTCACCAAGATGTTGCTTGGCGCTGCTTACAGATCACGCAGAAAACCAAGTCTCCTGTCAGGACGGTTTCTCTGGGGGACCCACACACACTTAGACAGCACAGGGTAAGAACGCCTTCACTTGGGTGGCTCTGGGGAGGCCTCCTGCGTAAGCCTGAAGATCAAGTTCAGGTCTCCACATGGGAGCCAGGCACATTGCACACGTGTTTGTAAATCCCAGGTGCTCCACTGGGGACATGGGAGGCAAAAGTGAGAAAATCTTAAGAAGCCCAAAGGCCAGCTAATATGACTTCTTCTTCAATGAAGAGACCCTGTCTCCATCAAGGAGGGAAGGTGAGAACCAACGTCCTTGCCTCGTCACACGCACACCTGTGTCCCCACATTGGAATATACACACACAGACTCACAACAAAGGTCTCCCCATAACTAACAACTAAATCCCTTACTTAAGAAATAGAGCAGTCTAAGCGTCGGTCACCTCTGGCCTGGACCCCTGCATCAGCGTGCTGCAGTCTAGACCTCTGCATCTAGATCCCTGGGTCGGCGCCCTGCAGTCTAGACCCTCCACCCCGCATCGGCATGCTGCACGTCTAGACCCCCGCATCTGTGTTCTGTAGTCTAGACCCCCACATAGGCGCACTGCACGTCTAGATCCCTGCGTTAGTGTGCTGCAGTCTAGACCCCCCCCACCCCGCATCGGTGAGCTGCACGTCTAGACCCCTGCATCTGTGTTCTGCATGGCCTCTGCTCACTAGCCTTCCCGTCCCATGTCCCTATGATGGCAGGCAGGGCTGCCAGTCTGGGACTGAGTCTCTTTGCCACCATCTGGAGCAGGCATCACCAACGGGACCCCGATGGACACATTTGTTTGTGCAGTGTTTTTGAACATTGGAATGAGATGCCAGCATTTTCCAACAAGGGGATTAAGGGGAAAATCTTAATGCTGGCTTTTGTTTGGAAACCGGAAGCAGTGATGTGGTAGCAACCTGCTTGTGTTTAGGGGAGGTTCAGGCCCCCATTGTCAACCACGTGTACTTTGAAGCTTCCTATCCTGGTGTCACCTGCCTGGTCAAGGGTCTGGAGCAGCATTCTCCCACGGTCACTTGTTTGGGTGTCACGGCCGCCTGCCATCTGTCCTAATACTCACTGTTGATTTGCTGAAGCAAGTTTATTTTAGACAGAAGATGGCATAGCACAGTGAGACCATGGTTTGCTGTTCCCAATGACAGCTCAGCCAGCCTGCTCGAGGAAACCCAGGGCCTATGCAATCTAACAGAATCTTGGAAGCTACACTTTCGGGAACACGAGGAAGGGCCAGGCCCACTGCCCCGTCTGTGCAGCGTTCTCTGGGCTGGGGTCTAGCTCTGCTACAGGTGAGTGCACGGTGAGTGTGCTTGAGGCCTGGGTTCAGTCCCTCATCTCCGAACGAAACAAAACCCAACGCATCTCTTTACCCCAGAGGTTTGCTGGTATCCTTTTCATGCTGCGGTCTAGCTATTCCCATAACCCCGCCTCGAGTCCACTCACCCTTCTTTGGTGCCGATAAAATTCCATATTAATCCTCTCTTTGCTTGGCCCTCCCCTTCCTTCAGGCCCAATTTATTTCTTTTCAATGATTTGTTTAATAATTTTACTTATGAATGTGCCTGCGTGAGTTTATGTCATGCAGCTACATTTGTGTGGGTGTTCTCGGAAGCCAGAAAAGGGCTTCAGATCCTACAGAGCTGGGGTTGTAGCAGTTGCGAGCCACCTAAAGTGGGTGCTGGGATCTGAACCTGGGTCCGCTGGAAGCACAGGAAGCGCAGGAAGTACTCCTCACCACTGAACTGTTTCTCCAGTGACCAGGACTAATTTATACCATGTCCCCTTCCATGAGGCTTTCAGGTTTCTCCTAGCAAGACTGAGCTCCCTCCTCTCCTAGAGGCAATGCACATCCCCCTCTCCCTTGTCCTACAGCTTCTCCTGTGCAGCCATTTACAAGCTCTGATGTTCATTTGAGCGCACAGCAGATTCCTGCAAAGGAAGGGTCCATCCCCACTCCTCCACGCACCTTCCGGACCAACACTCTGCTTTGTCCAGAGACAATGCTTTCATAAATTGCAAGCGACCAAGCACAATAACAGCTGAAGTCCTGGGTGTGCTTGGGCCTCGCATGCTCAGGCCAGGCTCCTTCTCTGAGGCTTCCTCTTACTTCCTTGTTAACTTTTTTGTCTTCCAATTTTCATTCCACCAACTCTTCCCAAGCTTGTGGCTTCGTTGCCAGCCCTTACCATTGTGCCCATTATCTTCAGCTGGACCTGGTCCTGGCTGGTTTTTCTTAAGACTTTTCTCAAGTGACTAGCCATGTAGAGGAAGAGCATGTGGTAATAAAATTCTGTGGGGCCTCTGTCCCTCATCTCAGTAGGATCTGTCAACATGGTGTCCATGAATTAAATACTTGGATTACTTCTATCAGGACATAACACAAGAAATTGATTAGTAAGATGGATAAATTTTCTACCTCTGGTGGATTTTTCTTTACAATAACTATGATGTGTGTTGGGTCAGTCACACAGTGACTTGAGCAATCTTTCTTTCTTATTTATCTACTGGGTAACACTCAGCATAATAACTTGGGTCTATCTCTGCGGGCCAGAGGCCAAGTTGGACTTCTGCTTGACACCAAATCCTATTAGTGATCACGGTAATGTGGTTATATGTCCATGTTCCATATTTTATAGCTGTCCCAGCCACCTAGGCAGCCCATGCGCGCTGCCTCAAGGCAGACGCCACCCCACAGCAAACACAACAGCTCCATATCTTACAAGGGACCGAGAAATGGCTGCTGTTGCGAGAAGTGTACAAAGCCTTCCGGTTTCCTCTGACGCTCGGCCAGTTGCTACTGGTAAGCTGCCTTTGCCCTGGGTTGTGGTTCAAACGCTGGCCTTGCCCATGTAGGAAGACTGCCTTGTTCTTAGCCCAGCTTCTTGCCCTCAGTTCTCTGTGTGCCTGGGTGAGGCAGTCTGGAACATTCTGCCATCACCCATGGTGGGCCGACCGTCCTGAACCCCTTAGTTCCTTCCACTTGCCCCAAGCACCCAGTGGTCATGGGAGTCCTCACGCTCATTGCTGAGCCTTGGAGCTTTCCCCAGCAGCTCAGGTAGGAGCCTACCTCAGCAGGCATGATCTGATTGCTCACATGGAGAACTCTCCTGTTCACAGCTGGACACGGCCTGTGCCATAAGATGAGCCCTGGCTGAAATCACAGCTCTGCCTGTCCCTAGCAGCTCTGAGTTCTGGTTTTCTTCCTGCCACCCCATCTTCTAGGCAGTCATGAGGTAAAGAGGAAGCAAGCATACACAGCATCCAGGAGAGCTTGCTGCAAAGGTCTCAGACGTGGGAAGTAAATGCAACGGAGTCAAACAACGCGCGAGCCTGTGAATGTGCCAAGCCAGAATCTGTGTGCCACGATGAACAGATCACGGGCTTTGTAAGAGCAATATCCCAGACTTCTAATTCCACAGTACCGTGCACAGGCGACCTCGAGGTTGTCCCTTTTCTGCCACCACCGTTTTCCCGACCTGTAAATGCGAGTACGTATGAAGCTCCTGATCCAGCATCGCTTTGGTATCAGCAACCGACCGACTGTGCTGACTTTGTGGCTGACTGTTGGCTGACCTTCGCCGGGGGCCCCCAAGACACTGTGTGTGCAGGTGTGTATGCTTTATGACAGCGGGGTACGAGTGAGCCTGGCTGAGGGCCTGGGAGAGCAGATACGCTCCCACGCTGTCTTCACAAAGAGACGGCTTATATTTTAAAGGCACAACTGAGTCCACGGGAGATCATGTTTCTTCCACCTGCAGGGCACACATCACACGGGGACGGGCCCACACTGTGGCTGCTCAGCTCCCTCATCCTTACAGCTTTGATTTCCCGGGCACCTACAGATATTTTATAGACACAACTTCCTCTTCCTGTGAAAGATGACTTCCGAGGGTCTAATCCACTGGGCCTTTCTCATGGAATCTCTTACTTCTGGCTACTTCTGGCCCCTAATCCCACATGCCCTGTTACCGCCCTCCATCCAAGCCTTGGTGATGTTCATGACAAGGAAGGCTATTTTTTTTTTCTTTAAAATGACTGGGCCTGTTCTTCCTTTACAGGCAGGCTTGGGGCCCCGGTGACCAGGGCAATGTGCACCCAGGGAAAGCCATGAGACAGCTGTGGCCTGCTTTTTGTTTATTAAACTGGGGTTGATTAGGAGTTGTGGGTATGGAGACTTCTAAAGGATGTAACAGAGGGTAGGGAATAAAAATGGACCAAATGCTTCAGGGGACAGATTCCTCCTGTTCATCCTCCTCACATACATCCCAGAGAGGCAGCATCTCTGTGTGAGTGGCTTCAAAGTCCTTTCTGGCACTGGCCAGCATTCCCAAGTACTTAGACGCAGGTGCCTTAGGGCGTTCAGGCTATGGTGGCTACTGCCCTGGCCATAACGAGCCTTAGAGTCTCAGGCTATGGTGCCTACTGTCCTGGTCATCAGAGGGTTTACCAATCTCTGGTTTGCTGAGGGTCTGGAGAGAACCACTAATATCAGCTTTCTTCTCAGACTGACTCAGGGGACACTTCCTGGGGCATCCCGTGAAAGTCAGAGGGAGGCTAGAATATTTGGTTTCTCGTGCCTCCCATCTGTGCTCCTGTAGGAGGCCAGGCAGGGCAGCCAGCTGACAGAGGCCAGGAACAGCGTCAGGAGAGACTTCCTACAGTTCGGGCTGGAGCCTGGAAGGAGCTGTATTTTAGGGAAATTGAGCGCTGGCTTTTGCAAATATGTCTCCTGTCTGAGCAGCCTTTTGTGGTTATCCCTGAGTCGGTTGGCTGGAAGCATAGGTCTGGGCCCAGGGCTACAGTTCCCCCAAATTTTGCTCAGTGCTCAGGCTTCCTCATCCAGCTTCTAAATGGGATCCAGACTAAAGATATGAAGTATGCGCGCCTACTGCCCATCAGACAGCATCTATGGGGCTCGTGGGGGATGAGGACCTCCTCACCACCTCAGAGCCCAGTGGCTACAGATCCTCTCCCTCCCAGGCCTCCCTCCCTCCCTTACTCTACATTCCAGCAGCTTCTTTCCTGGATTCTGTGCCCCTGGCTCTCCCTAACTTCCCATCTATACTCTCTTGGTCTACCTCAGCATATAGCGACCCTCACATTGGCCTCTCAAAATTCCACTGATAGGTTTGCCTTGTGCAGCAGCACCGGCGGCCTTAGTGTTGTCCATGCCAAGTCAGAGGCTGTGAGACGCTCTCAGGAGGCTACGGGGTGTGTGTGTGTGTGTGTGTGTGTGGTGTGTATGAGAGAGGGGGGTTTGAAGACTTAACTGGACTGGCCACATGCGAGCCAGTAAGCCATGGCCTTCAGCGGCAGGAACACGTCTATGTTAGTCCTCTGTTCTGCCAGCTTTTGGACCTAATGCACTCAGTCTTCGGTTCTCTTATCTAGTCCTTATCTTCAGCCCATAGCCACTCCATCAATGGAGATCTTATTTCAACTTTGCTATTTCTAATGTCCCGGGGCCCGTCCGCGCTCTCTGATTTATTCCCCGCTGTGTGTAGCTCTTGTTTTATAGAATAGTGAGATCTTCTCTCCGCGATCCCGATGGATTATTGTTTCTCTTCCTTTGAAGTTCCCATCACTGGGGCCTGCCCCCACTGTTCCCCCCCCCATTCTCTTTCTTTTATTTTCCTCATTTTATTTGCTTAGTCTTTTTTTTTTTTTTCACTCGCTGGGAGATTTGCCCTCATGTCTGATAATCCTCTGGCCTCTTCATACTCAGGGCTGAGAGCAAGAAGTGCCCTGCCAGCTGCTGACTGTCACTGCGGGCCGGAAATGCTTGCATCTGGTGGATAATCCCCCAAAGGCACCATCTACAGGGTCTTTTCATTCCCCCGTATAATTTATTTCTCTAATAATCTCCTGCCTTAGACAGAAGACATGTGCTTGGCTGTCAAAAGCGGGGTCTAGAAATGTCACTTTCTGTATTCGGCTTACACTGACTTTCTGTTTTCTGTGTGTGACTCTCCGCTGTTCCCCCTTCGCCTTCTGCCTGCTGCCCTGAGTACAAAGCCTCTCTGGTTGTTTTACCCAAAAAACACACCTCAGTTTCCCTGTCTGTGTGTGTGAGGGAAGGAAGTGAGGAGTCTGCTTGCAGCTGTGTCTGTATAGCAGGGCTGTGTGTCCTCAGGCCTCCATCGTCCCTGCCCCCCCCCCACCAGCCGGGCACCAGAAGTTATCTGGACTCTGCTTGTCACTGGGCTCCAAACACCCTGTCTGTGCTCACGGCTCAGCTCTCTCCACGCTGCCAGCCCTGCCACTGTCTGGTTAACAAAATCTGCGGACATGTCTTGTAGACCATTGTCTCATCCTCTCATCCTTGTGTGTTTATCACACATTAGTTTGTTTCAAGCCATTGCTCACACTGTTGAGGGTGACAGTTGCGTTTGACATGGCTTCCGGGTCCTCTGTTCAGAAGCCCACTTTCCTCAGCTTCGCGAATGGCATGCTGTCTGAGACTTCCACTGCTGTGGTCTCCCGTCCTCATTCTCCTTCCTGGTTCTCCCCCCCACCTATAAAGGCTGGCTACCCTTCGGCATCTGTCCGAAGCCCTCTTCTCTGCTCTCTCCACTCATCTGCCCACTCAGCATTCTGATGCCTCAGCTCAGACGCCCTGCACTCATAGGTAAACCTTTTCTGACTCCCGTTCCGATGAGGTCAGCATCCCTTGTTGACACATCCCTACCCCCACACTCTTCCTCTCTGGGTGATCACAGCACATTACTGACCAAAGCCTGTCTGCCTCAGCAAACTGAGATCCTCCAGGGCAGAGTTCATTCACTTAGCCTCATCGCAGCCCTGAGCCCGACCTGAGCAGCATGCAAGGCGTGCAAGAGGAGCAGAAGAGACACATACTGAATGGCGGCATGCTAACAACGACAGATGAATGAATGAATGAATGAATGAACGGTGAGAAGAACAAGTAAGAACACAGCGTCTAAGAGAATTCTTTTCCAGGTCCCTGCTGGGGTCCCTGCTGTCCAAAAGCTTTTTGGTTACGAACCTTAACATTTCCAAACCTTTGCTGCTCCAGCTATGCAACCTGGACAATAACCCCAGTTACATCTTACTTGCCTGTACTGTGAAGATTAGCACAAAAGAATGAAGGTACAGTGTCACTGTGTTCAGTGAGCCATGCGCGCCATACAGTGAGCCACACGCTAAACAGTAAGCCAGGCACACCATATAGTGAGCCATGCACACCATATAGTGAGCCACGGGCGCCATACAGTGAGCCACGTGCTACATAGTAAGCCACGCGCACCATACAGTGAGTCAGGCGCCATACAGTGAGCCATGCGCACCATACCATGCAAGGGATTATTGCTGTCATGCGCACTGTACTCCAGATATTCCGAGCATGTTTCGGGCCTGGGTGATACAGAAAACAGAACGGCAGGCTCAGGATTTTCTAAAATGCCGTTCCTTTTGTAAAGCCGATCCGCACTAAGCCTTCTCCGTGTTCTTTAACACCAGGCACAGGGCTCTAGAGACCACCTGGGGGCTTTCCTTTCACTTCAGGCAAAGCTGGTTTAGAAAGAAGGTGTGCTTCCCAGATCGTGGCTTTACCTTAAAGCAATTAAGAGACAACTGAGAACAAGGAAAACATTTAAAATAGTTACACACCACCCAGCTGTGCACCGGAGAGCTCAAGACACAGGTGTGTTCATACCACCTGGCCCACAGGTCTTTGCCTGGTCCTCCGGATGTCCACTTGGCCATTTGGGCCAAGCGGGAGAGGAGGAACTTGGAGGAAATTTCCATTGTTTGAGGTCTTTGGGTGACAAAAGTTTCATTTCCTGTGCATCCTGCCAGGGAGAACTCAGCTCAGAACAGCAACAACCTCAGTCCTGCCTGATCAATCCACAGGCTGGCAGCAGCTTTGCCTCCAGGGCAGGGAGCATGCAGTGGCGTAAAGCCGTGGTTTCAGACAGACCGCTTTCAGACAGACTTCAAGCTCAGACATCTCCTCAGGATCAGGCAAATTACATCCTTATCAACAGATGTGTTTATATTGTAAATATCATATCTATATCCTACTTCTGGGGCCAAAAAATACAAGAGTTACCCTGTTTTTTTTCTAGAATTTTTGTACGAATTTTAATGACCATTCAATGTTCTTTGAGTGGATATACACGATCTACTTCCGTGCTTTCTTATTATTGGGCCTTTGGGTGGCTTCCAAGTTTCCTCATTTGTAAACAAGGCTGCTGTAAACAGGCAGCTTTTTCTAGCTGTGGGTTTATTCCTTTATGAGAGACTCTCAGAAGCTCAAAATGTTTATGATTCTATACAAACAGCAACTTGTTTTCCCAGAGGGTGTGACTGACAATGCAACCAGCAACAGCTGTGGGTGCAGGTAATGCAACCAGTAATGGCTGTTGATGCAGATAATGCAACCAGTAACAGCTCTCGGTGCAAGTGATGCAACCATTAATGGCTATTGATGCAGGTAATGCAAACAGTAATGGCTGTTGATGCAGGTAATGCAACCAGTAACTTCTGTCGGTGCAGGTAATGCAACCAGTAATGGCTGTTGATGCAGGTAATGCAACCAGCAACAGCTGTTGGTGCAGGTACACTGCAGCCTCTGTGGACTGGGGTTCACTGGAGTGATTCTATTCACGAGGCTAAAATGGGTTGATTTGCCACAATGTCAGTTTGTACCTGACCACCAGGGAGGGGAAGCACACTTGACACATGTTCCTCTCAGACCATTTCTTCTGCACATACGCTTTAGCCATTTTCCTAGAATATACTGTCCATCTCCACTACAGGAGATTCAATACTATGTGTACATATATGTGCATAATAACATTTTAGACCTTGGTCTCCATATTTACTGCAAACATTTCCCCAATTTACGATTTCTCTTCTTATTTTGATTAGCTTTTAAGACATGGAAATTTCAAATATTTATAGAAACATTTGGCAATCTTTTCCTTTGTGATTATTTTCAATGAGGTTTTAAACTTAAAAGCTGTTCTCTGGGTCAGGTAAGACACTCAGTCTTACCCTCTCTGAGTTTGACTTTTAAGTATTTACCTCTTTTGTCCATCTAGAATTTTTCGCTTTTGTTTGTAGTTTCTCTTTTAAAAAGATTTGTTTTATAGTATTTCTAATTGTGTGTGTGTGTGTGTTAGAGAGAGAGAGAGAGAGAGAGAGAGAGAGAGAGAGAGAGAGAGAGAGAGAGAGAGATGTGTGTGAAGAACAGATGGTATCAGATCCCCAGGAGTTGAAGTGGGCAGCTCTGGTTGCTGGGAACCAGTCCCAGGTCCTTCGTAAATGGAATAAGCACCCTGAGCTGATGATCTATCTCTATCTCTACAGCTCCTGATTTGCTTTGAGTCAGGGCCTCCCTTTCCCAGGACTTTATGCATGCCAGGCAAGCATTCAAACAACCGAGCAATACCTCTGGCCATAAGCAGTTTTCTGAAAATCTACCTGGTAAATAGTGGGCCAACACTGTGGGTTACTAAACTACATTGTATCCATGAGCCACGCCCCTTCCGCTCATTGCCACACTACAGCCTCTGGGTTATGCTGATGATTTTCCGTTTGTATCTATTGACTAAATCTACTTTTCTCAGCCCACTTGCAACCCCTGCTTCTCAAAGTTTTAACGTATCTATTGGTAGTATTTCTAGGCAGTTTTTTTGCCATCAATCAGCTTGGCTCCTGTTCTCTTCTAATTACTGTAGATTTATGATCTGGTGAGATCTGTGACATGGGCTGCCATTCACGGTTCTTCCTTTGGAGGGTTAGTCTATGTTTTCATCCGCCTACTATTCCAGATGGAGTCCTCAACCATTCCACACATCTCTGCAACTCCTTTCAGGTTTCTCCTAGGCGTTCTGTCAAACCTGCAAACCGTATCCTAGACTATCTCACCCTTCTGAGTCCTCACTGTTCACGGTCTGTTTTACACTGACCGATGGAACTTGGCGGTTTTATCTTACGGGTGTTTTTTTTTAAATATTTATTTATTTATTATGTATTCAATATTCTGTTTCCATGTATGCCTGCAGCCAGAAGAGGGCACCAGATCTCATTACAGATGGTTGTGAGCCACCATGTGGTTGCTGGGAATTGAACTCAGGACCTTTGGAAGAGCAGGCGATGCTCTTAACCACTGAGCCATCTCTCCAGCCCTCTTACGGGTCTTATTAAGATGGCAGAGTAATATTTATTAAGTTTCTTGGGTAGAACATTTTCAGTATTTTGCTCAAGTGTTTTTTTTTTCCCCAGCTATTTTGGAAATGTCTTGACTTTGGAGAAACCAAGTTTGGGATGTGTGTATATGTGTGTGTGTGCTTTTTACAAATAGAAACACATCTCTCATAAAAATAATAACAAATTTTGCCTCAGTCTCTTATTTCCTTTATTCTCTATATTAGCCAAAGCTTCTAAAACACTGTCTACTAGTGGCTATATCATATTCTGTTAGTGGTTTTAAAGGAATATTTCTAATATTTAACCTAGAAATTTAATAATGCACTTTGATAGATGTCTCTGCTTTCTCTGCTCTTCCTTCGTTTTATTTTCAGTATTTTTGTGAGCCAATATTGTCATCAGAATGCCTTCATCCGTTGTTCACAAAAGTCAGCTCTCAGCATAGTACACGGTGCCTTCCAAAGGGTCTGAAATTTGTGAGCGTCTGAACCAGATGTCACTGGGCTGGGACCCGGGGTGTGACCTCACATATAACCCCTGCCTGTTCCGGAGAACTAGGGTGATAACTCTGACCACGCAAGCTCATGATGAGACTTCGAATACATTGACCGACTTCCATTCTGCTCAGGGCAATTTCGGCACTAGGAAGAGCTCAACCGATTTTACTTTCTTCTTCTACCACTTGAAAGAAAGATAATGATAGCACATCAGTATCCCCAAATGCAAGCTTTCTGAGGAACACTCTGCATTTACAGGTCTGCGAAGACGCAGGTTGCGCGTGTGGCAGACAGACACTAAGCTGGCCCTCCTGCATACGGCCTTTTCCCATGGTCTCCCACTACGTAGGCAGGCCGTCTCCTGCGCCCTGAGGGGATTCTTTTTACCTATGGCACCTGGTGGAAATAAAAAGCCAAGCTGACGTGTAATATGACCCAAGACTGAAGCAAACTCTGCTTCCATTAGCCCAGGACGTGAGTGCGTTCAGATAAAGGCAGGAAGAGGCAGCAGCTCAAACTCAATCCAGACGCTCAGACAGTTCACGCAGTCACATTTTCTACTGCCCTTCACCTAACACTCACGCTCCTGTCACTGATGTGGAAGGTGCACCAGGCACCAGCTCAAGCCCTTGTCAAAGTCACCATCACTGAACCTTGGCTTGATTTTGAAGGAGCCATCCATCCCCCCGCCCCAGTGGTGGTCCTGGGTACTCGTTCTTCGGCATGGGGGGGTGCTAGGGAGCAGTGGGGGCTCGGCATAGCTGTGCTGTCTTCCTTGTGTGCTGGGAGGGAAATGGGGACAAGGGACAGATGCTCACTCAGGAGTGGGCAATGTGGACCAGGGATTCTTTAGTCAGACCAATTTAGAGTCTAATTCTACCTGTGTCCCTGCTTAACGTTGCTTAGGGCCAAGTTTGTCGCTTTCTCTGAACTTGGTTTCTTCATCTATAAGGGGAAAGAGTAGCTGTGCTTCCACCTGTCTGGGACTGTCACAAACGTCAGGTTAAGATCCGTATGCAACACTTCCTGCTTCCTGGGACCTGATAAGCACACACAGCTTCTGGGTTTGCCAAAGTCTGGGTGACTATCCCCCAAACAGACACACATACTCTAATGGGTCAGCACGGCTCTGATGAGTTTACACATGCTGGCCCATTTCTCTTCATCATTGCCCTCAAGAGGTGGGTGCTAACATCATCAGATTTCGGATGAGGTAGCTGGGGTCCAAGGTCGCACTGCAGCTAAGTGGCCGAGACTGCGTACAAACACAGCTGCTCACATCCACTTCCTAACCGCTAAGGCTGCGGTCTCTCCTGCTCCTTTGCATGATGGTTCACCTATGCAGCAGCAACCCGGAGGGAGTTTTTACACAGAAGGGAACACAGGCAGAGTGGCTGTCCTTCCATGGTATCCAGTGTCTAGAAAGTGCTGTGGTGGGGCACGCCTGTAGTCTCAGTACTTAGGCGGCAGAGGAAGATGGATCTCTGAGTTCGAGGCCAGCATGGCTTACAGAGCAAGTTCCCAGATAGTTCCCACAACTACACAGAAAAACCCTGTCTTGAAAAAACAAAAAAAGAAAGGAAGGAAGGGAAGGAAAGAAGGTAAGAAAGGGAGAAAGAGAGAGAGAGAGACAGAGAAAACTGTGACCCAGTGGTAAGCTCAAACAGAGCCCCTTATCTTCTTCCCCTGTATATTCAGGCCTGCTTTTCCCTCAGCACCTCCAAGTGCTCTCCCTCCCAGCTGATCCTCCGCTCCTGCCTCCCCCTCCGCCATTAGTCATCTTACTGGGTCTCCAGCTTTCTTCCCTGGCTTCCTTCCCATAGCTGACAACACCCTCGGGGCTCCCCTCACCTTATGTAAACCCTCAACCTGCCTCCTCCTCAGGTTACGCCCATCTATCTGTCTCTTAGGCCGCTCTAACAGGAACGGTTTCCATTCTGCCTCCTTCTCTCCTGAACTCACGGTGACCCTGCTCCTGCCTACAGCCTGCTCCAGAGGGGGAAGCTGCTCCCAAGGAGGGTGCTGCCCCCTCCACTGACCAACTTCCAGCAGCTTCTCTGCAACTGCTCTCCCTAAATTCCTTGAGTTCAGCGGCTCCAGATGCCTTCTCTTTCTGCCCTCTAGATGTGGGGTTCCATCTTTAATCCCACCCCACTGCTAGTTCTGACATCTTAGCTATTCTACCTTGCTACCTGCTCCCCTGCTCCCTGCTCTCACACCCCTGCTGAGCTGAGCTGTCTTGGGGTTGGGGCTCCGCCTCCAGCTCAGCACTATCCCCAAGTCTGGCCACATTTAGGGGCCGATGTGCTGCTGTCTGCGAGCAATGAACACCAACTCTGAAAGTCTGTTAGTAACTCAAATCCAACACGAATCTACATCTTCCTAGCTCATCCTCCTAGCATATTTCTTTCATTCATTCATTCATTCATTCATTCATTCATTCATTCAGCTATTATCTCCCACCCCATATGTGTGCTCATCCATGTGGAGGTCGGAAGACAACCTTGGTGGTCATTCCTCAAGTGTTGTTCACTTGTTTTATGGGGTAGGATCTTTTGTTGACTGAAGCTAGGGTGTCTGGTCAGTGAGCTCCGTGGATCTGCCTATCTCTGCTTCCTCTGTGCTAAGATATAAATGCCCGCCACCACCCCTGTCTTGTTTGTTTGTTTGTTTTAAATATATGTTCTGAACATAAAACTCAGGTCTCTTACTGACTGAGACTCTAATCCTCACCCACCCATCCTTGAGGATAAAAATTTTGTGCTTCTCCTTCAACAGCTTAAATTCGAGTGGTCAAGAACAGCCCAGGGTGTGCTGAGGTACATCTTTTCCTCCATGAAAAGAACAGCCCAGGGTGTGCTGAGGTACATCTTTTCCTCCATGAAAAGGCATTGGCATTGTCCCCTCCAGGCCCTCTCCTTTCCAAGTCTCTGACTACAGAGTCAGCCTTTCAGCTGGTCTCCTGGGTTGGTCTGAGAATCCAGCAGTTCTGTATACGCCACTGTCTAAGATCTACACAGGATACGGTTTGGCCTAACAACAACCCTGCATACCCTACTGTCTTAAAAGAAGACTCCCAGCTGGTCCACAAAGTCCCTCCTGGCTGATCTTGACTTCATTTTCTAGGCTTTTCTCTGGGTGTACACATCCTTATGTTGGTTTTCTTTTCGGTTCCAGACTCCCAGACACTAGGTGTCTTACCCAAAGGAGCATGGCACAGACAGGAGGACCACGTTGGACTTGAATTCCAGCCACCGCCCCCGGGGTGACCAGGTGTTTAATACACACACAGCCATTTCAATAGTGTGAGCTTCAGTTTGCATTGTGGGAGAGTACTTCCTTTGTATATCTGTTTTAGGGGCTGGGGTGCAATGGCTCTTTCTGGCCAGTTTCTCAGTCTGTCAAGCAGTTTTTTCTCATTAGCCCCTCAGTTTCTCCTTGCTATGGATGGAACTGTGTTTCCCTTCCAAGAACATGCCCCCAACATGACTGAATTTGCCTGGAGATAGGCCCTAGAAGAGGGTACGAAAGGTGAGGTCAGGGTATCGGGATGAGGCAGAACTAACTTTGCCTTGTGTGCCCAGGAAGTCAAAGCAAGTTGATGAGAAGGGCCTCACAGAAACAAATTCCACCAACGCCTGGATCTTTCAGGCCCTGTTTCCAGACCAGGAAGAGAAGAAGCTAGGACCTGTGCATTCTGTCATGGTCCCTCTAGCGAGGATCGGCCTCATCTCTCTCGCCTTTTCTGGCGAGCGCTTCCTTTTGCAATGCCCTTCCTCTTTCTGCCACTCTGTTTTCTGGGGCATCAGTTGTATGCCTCCAGCTGAGGACAGTCAGCATACAGTAGAAGATGCTTTTTAAAAATGTTTTGGATTGACACATGACTATAGATGCATGGTGTCAAATGCGCAACGTGAGGCTGACACTTCGTTCTCCATACATCCTGTGCAGTGGTTAAACAGATAGCCTGCGTATTTATCACTCCATTAATCTTATGTTTGCGGCGAGGACATTCAAAATCATCTAGCACTCAAAATGTGATATATCAAAATATGAGAGACCACTTTCAATAAGTTTAATTGCCACACACATCTGTAATGTTCTAGTAGTTACTGTTAGCTGCTCATTTACATGTTAAACTTTATCATTGGTATATATGAAGTCCTACAGGGTTTGGCATTATCTACTGTTTCAGACAACCTCTGGGGTTTGGGGACATGTCCTCTACACATAAGCACCATGCTCTTGTTCCAGGTTTCCACCTCCACTCTGGCCCCAAGTTGCTAAAAATATTACACACTCCCAGCATACTCCATACTCCTCACAGTGAGCTCTTTGTGCCCCACAGCCTCTTCTACCAGCCTTGGCAGAGGGGAGAGCCCTCCTTTCTATGCCCAAGAGCGCTCCCACATGCTCCTCTGTTCCTGCAGACCTCATTACAGGGTGATTATTCGCGAAAGGGTCAGTTTCCCCCACTTGATTGTAGGTTCTTTGAGGGCAAGGCTGGTTTTCTGCACAGTTAAATCTCCAGCACCACCTCAAGCAGATACTCAGCCAATGAATCAAAATGAAAACAAGGTACTGATGCTTTGGCAGTGTTGTGAGGCGCTCTCTGGTGCAGGCTTTTACAGGAGACTTTGGTGAGCCTGAGAGGAAAACCCTACACCTCTCATATAAAACTGTACAGCTCGTGCCTACAGCTCAGCTCTGGCTGCACCGAAGACTTTGCTCTTCCTCTTGACCCCGTCTCCCTGGACCCAGATCCACTGCAGCCTTAATGCTGACAGAGTTCACTAGCCACCACCAATGCCAGTCCCGGCAGACCTCCTTATCCTGAAGCTAGGGTGGACCCAAGAGGTGTTACAACGCAAAAGGCCGTATCTTTGGTCAGTAGCATCATGAAGGCAATGAGAGAAGGCACTGATAGCCCTCACTGCTGATGAGCTGGCATCTCTTCTAGGCAAGAGAAGCAACTTTTTAAGTAACTGACAGAGAAAACGAGATATCAGAAAATCCAGCCATCGCTTGCAAAAAAAAAAAAAAAAAAACCGAAGCGCTACTGACAAAATGTCTTCCATGGGTAACCTCACCTGACCGAAGAGTGGGACGAGAGCTTTTAGCAGGATGAGGCCCAGGTTGGGGGTGCTCTCTCAGGCAGGAATGTGAGCCTCAAGCACCAGTCCTGTGTGTGTGACATTGAGGATGAGGTGCTGTCTCACCTCTGCTCTGCCAGGCTTGCTCCGAGCTTTTGTTTACATATTTGCTGCTTCTTGTGGTCATAAGATGGCTGCTAATGGGAGCAACTCCTTTGGAACAGCACCCAGTGAATTCACCTCTCCTGATACAAGGGATTTATCCTGAGCATTGGTATAAGCAGGATGAAACTGTGGGTCCCAGGCATCCAGCTTAGGTCACCAGGCTTGGCAGCAAGTGCTTCACCCAGCATGAACCATCCCACTAGCCCCTTGCTGTCTTTAAATATGGCTACGCCATCCATGCAATAAGGAACAGGTTAGATGTTCCTCTGGCCCAAGAGCCTCTGGGATCCACTCAGCAGGGCACACCCTCCTCCATTCCTGCCTCCAGGGACGGCCTCCCTTGCTCTTTCCTTTGGCTTAGGAGCAGTTCTATACCAATGCCATCTCCATCGAGACAAAGCATTAGCTGCTCTCTCCAGGTACTCAACATGGAAAAGGCAAGGTTAGACAATAGACGGAAAGCCGGGGGAAGGAAGATGGAAGGAAAGAAAGGAGCTGAATGGAAGAGAGACAGACTTCCAGCAGCTGCCTGAAGAGAAGCAGGTGGACCCTTCTGTCAATTAGCGCCCAGAAGACCAGAGCGCGTCCCTTGTAAAGTCCCCCTGCCTGGCTCTTTCTCACAGTGGTTCTCATTTCTCTTTCTGGATTTCTAAGTCCACTGTAGGCCACCTCTGTTATTTTGCAGCTTGCCTTGCCTTGCCTTGCTGGGCTGTCAGGTTGAGCTGCCCTTTTATGCTTCGGCAGCCACCCGAATGAAAAGATAAGTTGCTAGTTTGAGACCCAAAATACCTCAGTGCCAACTTGTCAGGCCTCGGGGTGGCAAGCTATCCAGGGCAAGGTATACTCATTTTTAAATCTTAGATACCGCAAGATTTTTCACCATGGTCTTTTTAATGACTGACTCCTCAAGAAAACTTCCTGAACTGAAGTGAGGTGCTTACTTATAATTGGAGGCAAGTTAACAAGGGGAAGCTGTGATCCAGAGAACACAGATGGAAATACTGAACCGTATCCATGACAAACAGTGAGGCTCTATCGCATGGCGGGGACCTGAGAGGATTAGAATTCAAGCTTTCATTCTTGCTTCGCCTTTAATTTTGGGCAAGCCGTCTAAACATGCCGAACCTCAGCCCCTTCACCTGTTAAGTTAAATTAGAGTTAAGCTATCTCTCTTAAAGTTAGAGAGACATATCAGTGAGTAAAATGTCTACCTTGCAAGAATCAAGGCCTGAGTTCAACTCCCAGAACCTGCATCAGAAGGCTTGGGTGTAGCGGTACACGAAAGCCCAGTGCTGGGGCTTGACGACCAATTATACTAATCCAAAGTGAGTTCCGGCACAGGAGGAGATACGCGCTCTCTCTAAAAAGCAAAAATAGCGAACAGCACCTGAGGGACAACGTCCAATATTATCCTTTGGTGTGTATACTCCCTCATGCGTGTGTGTGAGCATGCACACACACACACACACACACACACACACACACACACCTCTTTCCCAAGGCTGTTATAAATTACACAAGAGCAAAGCGTGGTCTCTGACCCATGCTGGACATTCTTTAAATATCTGACGAATCTATTAACCAATGAATATGCAGAAAGCCAATGAAACACGAAAACTCACAGGGGGCTGAGCCAGGTGAGGAGGCGATGTGCTTACCATAAGGAAACCCCCAGTGCTGCAGCGAGGCCGATGTGAAATCCCACCCAGCTTTTCTGGCAGCAACCCCGGACCTCAGCTTTCTTATTTACAGCGGGGAGGGGGCTTTCCTCGGGAAGTTACTGTAAGTCTTAAAGAATGGTAAAAATCCTTCGCGAACTTCGAGAGCTGAGTTAGACTTTCGCTGGTGGGATCTGCCTACCCAGTGGGATTCTGTGAGACGACCACCCCCCGTAGGGGAGTCATGGGTAGAAAATGTGCCCCCTGATTCTAAATCTCCCCATGCCAGGGGAAGACAGCTGCTTCTGAAAACAGAAAGCCATATTTTAGTCTAAAACCAGCTTTGTTTCAGTGGGGGAGTGTGCACATGTGTGTGTGTGTGTGTGTGCATGTGTGCACACATGCACGTGCATGGCATAGATCCAGTTCAGTGAGAGCTCTGTCAACATCAGTTCTCTGTGTGGAAACATTTGTAGAGCCAGTCTGGAAAGTGCTTTTAGATATTTTTTTTTCAAGGCAAAAGATAAACTCATTTAATTTAGAGTCATCAGCTGGATTGCATTAAATGGAGGGAAAAGCAAAGTCGTACACAATGCAGCCATTTGTTAAACACAATTATTTCTCCAGTTACTTAATTGTAAGCAGACATAAATACACAGAATTCTGACATCCCAGGTCTTCTTGACTTCCCGATCTGTGTTTCAGCATGTAACGAAAGGAGGGTCAGATTCCAATTTGTGTGTTAAGCAAACCCGAGAGTTATAATAGTATATTGGGACCATAATGACTTTGCTAAAGCAAGACCTAAACTTTTAATTAACCTGCCAAGACAAATTACAGCTCACAGTTCACAGGTAACGATCACAGACAGCTGAGACTCAATGCCGGGGACTCTCGGGAAAGAGGGATTAATAGCGGCGTCAGAATCTGTCTGTTTTTTGTATTAAAGGATTAAAAAAACAGTGTTCATTAAACAATTGTTGTAGCTTGAAGGGAGGAGGACAGGTCAGAAAGACAGTGAGAAAAAACGGAAGGAGAAAGGGGGAGGGACAGAGCACCCTAACCCCTTCCCTCTACCCCACAGGCACCAGGCAGGCTTTACTAATCCCTACAACAGGAACTGCAAACTGCCTGAAACACTCTTTTTTCTGACAGAAAAGGAGAGACCTACCACTGACAATCACAGAAGCAACAGGCAGTCACGAGAGAAAGAAGGACCAGGAATCGGTTTTTGTGGGGTGTTTGGGAGCTTTGCTGATAGGAAGCACATGGGGGCTCCCATCTGCCCACGGAGTCAGAATTGCTGAAGAAAGGACCAGGAATCTGAACCTGCCTGGTGATTCCTTAGTCCATTTGAGAAGGACGGTGACCAAACGCCTTGCTGTTCAAAACATGCACAACAACCAGACTCACTGGGGACCGCTGCTCGGCCTGCTGGGGCAGCTTCTGCATCTTATCCAGACCCCTCGGTATCTAGACCCCTGGGTAGGTCAATGCATTGATGTATAGAAGCACGACTGGCTATTGGCTCTGATATACATGAAGGGGTTAAGAAACGATTTTCATCATCTAGACAAGAGAGAGGAACCAGGTAAAAAGCAAGACCATGTCTTAATTATAACAAAGCAGGTTAGTAAGCTTTGACAAGTCAAAGGTGGGCAAAGGGGCAATCCCACTATTTCCTTGATGGTTTAAGATACATATCCTAATTAAAAATGGCTTTCTTTAGGGATTTAAATGAACAAACTTTCATATTTATACTCAATTATTAAAACAGAGATCTGACTGTAAATGCTCCCAGTCCTGTGTAAGCCCAATACCATGTGTCTCCTTGTCAGCTGTGCCTAGGAGGAGTCAGAGTGATGGACCAGAGAGCTCAGACACCATGGGACATGAGAATTATGTCCCTAAGTCAAAGCCACCATATCAAGAAAGAAAACATGTAGTGACCACTGTCTAGCAGAAGCCAGGAAGTGACAGTTTAGATGTTGGTGTGGCCAGAGTCCAGCTTCGAATGGCAGAGACTGTGAACTTCCCTGTTGCCTTCCATGTGATCGACAGTTACTAGGATACAGCTTAGGATCCAGAATCCTCAGAAACCAAGACGGGAAAGGGTAAGAGATCTGTACGATGTTAAAAGTCAAGTTCATGGCAGAGCTTCTAGACTAAACCTGCTTCCCAACACATCACACGAGAAACGGCGCAAGAGGGAAGCCACCAACATCATCGCAACTGCCAAGACCAGGGCTGCTGAGGGTCCTGGGCAGAGAAACGACCACGCTCCTGCTTATTCCCTACCAACCAGGAGGCACTGCCCACGGAGACTCCATGTGCATCGTGGAGACAGACTACTCCTCCAGCCAGGGACAACCCAGAGGGACTTCTTCATCAACACCATCTTTGCCATCACGGCAAAATGTTAAGGCCGAATGTGTAGCAGCGGCTTTTTAACCATGCTCCATTAACAGAAAGGCTCGCTCCGCCTCAGTACTGAGGGCAAAACTGCAAATCTGAGGGGAACGGGCTGAAAGCGACTCTCGCTGATCAGGAGTGAGAAGGGGGGTCTTTGAAGAATGTTGGTGACCTAGCAACAAGCTGAGATATCTTCCTTGTCAGAGAGACGCCCAGCCAACGACCAAGACCTTTCAGGGACACCCTAACGCATTCACTAGACAACGGGCCCTTCCAGGGCTTCTGGTCTGTGTTCTGGCTGAGCTTGCCTTCAAGGATGTTTATATTAAGACTGCATCCTAATGCTTCCAACAGAAGCCCAGGAAAATTCTGACGTGGAAAACTCAGACTATCTGTTTGCATTACTGTGGCCGCCTAAGGAGGATACAAAAATCTATCAGATGGAACATACTGGCAAAGACGAGAATGTCTCTTTAACAGGGATCCGGGCTACCTACACGCCTGTGGACTGTGGAGGTGGCCAAGGCCCTTTGCTACTACGAGGCACAGGGACAATGGTTCAAAGTCACTCTATGTCAGAGAACAGGCCATCTCTATTCTCAGTGGAACCCCAAGAGCAAGCGCAGACCACTTGCCCACTTGTTCCCTCTGCAGTTGACACTCTCTCCCAGCGCTTTCCTTCTGGTCTCATCTCTCAGCATTTGTTGATTTCAGAAGTAAAAGACAGACCCCAAACAAGCCAGGCAAATCAGCGAGCTGAATGAGGTGAGGCTTAGGTGGAGGGGAGCTGTGTCCTCTGTGCCTTGCCACCCAGAATTCCTATCTCAACACCAGTTCGGCCTCACAGTTCTTGAGCAGTGCTCCACACACCACCCTTGCCCTGCAAGTCCACTTGGGATGACTTTGTACCACGCTCACAGCGGCGGCTACAGTTCTGGGCAAGACATACTCAGTTCTGATACCTTGCCAGCACCAACTCCGGAATCCACAACCTTCCTCTTGTTCAAAGACGCCACGGGGGGTATATCTGCTTACCAATGGTGGTGGTGAGAAAGGAAACCACTTCAGATTCCTTCCCATCGTTGTAAAAGGCCAGGTGCCAGATCCCCGAATCCAGGTACTGGATGAAACCGGTCTCATGGCTGGCTGGGGGGACAGCACCCCGTGACTGGCGCTGGGGACCCTCCAGGCTCCTTGCCTCCTGGGTTAGGAGCCTTCGTCCATCCAGTAGCTCCACAAAGTCAAACTAAAGAACGAAGAGAGTAATGTTAGCGACAGACTGACATCCCAACCGCCAAGCTCCATGGGGGAAGTCTCCCAGGGACTCTGGAAGGGGAGGAGTCAGAAAGGGGAGCCGGGAGAGCAGATCAATCAAGTCCTCCCCAGATCTAGCGTCTTCACGGAAATATTCTAAGTCTTTTGTGAGTGTGGTATCACTAACGATTATTGCCTTCTTTTGTTGTCATCTGGGGACATGCAAGTCCTGACACACACACACACACACACACACACACACACACACACACACAGATGGCTACATTTTCTTCAGTGGCAGGTTCCTCAGTAGAAACCCAGACACTTGGCGATCATTGGAGGTTCCTGCAAGTGTGGATGGTAATCTTAGGGGCTTGGAGGGGGACCGTAAATGTAGTGGGGTTGGGTTAGTCATGAGCTAGGTTGGTTTAGCTCAGACTTCCATCAGTGATTACATGCTGTGTGAAACGCGAGGGCTGATTGATCCAGGACTGCTGGTTTGAGACTCCAGAGAAGTCCATCACGCAGTATGACCATCCGGCGGGGAGAGGGGGGTTAAGCCCTGCTGCCTCACTAGGAAGCATCCCCAAGCAGCTCCCTAGTTAGGTTTAGTATTGGAAGACATTTGTCTCACACAAACTGAAGCTGTGAAGTTCAGGACCGCGCGGTGGTTCTGTGGTCACCAGGGCCCAGGCTCATCTACTGCTCTGTGATCTGATCATGGACTACAGTGCTAAACCGAACACTGGAGCTGAGATGACTGCCTGTGGCCCTGCGATGCATGACGGATGGTTATGGTTTTGATTATTTGGACGCCAAAGCTAGTGTGTGTTGTGCGTGTGTGTGGAGGTTACACAGGCCTCTGTTCTCCCTGACTCATGACTCCTCCTCTTCCTATTTCTTTCCTTTCCTCCCCTCTTCCTCTCTTTGGATGTCAGAGACTGAATCCAGGGTCCCTCATGCTAAGCGCAAGTCCTTTTCCTAAACTATACCCCCAGCCAATTGGCCGTTATCTTTATTTCTGGTACATGTGTGCAAACGAAGGAGCAATCCTGAAGAGAGGGGATGCTAGAGGCAGGGAAGGTACTGTCTGCTTGGAGCCAGGTCCCATGCTAAGTGCTCTATGAATTCTGTAGGGCGGTACTCCCCACTTTAGAGAGGATGAACCATGAGTCCACGCTTGCATCACCAATGGCAAGAGGACTCACACTCAGCGTGGGGCTTCTTCTCTAGGTCACACTGTCTGGGTCCTGTAACTTAGGAGACAGGGCGAGGGCAGAAAGGCAGCTGAGAGGTAGCCTAGAATTCTCTGGAAAAGCTCCCGAGAGTTAATTCACTCTTCTGGAAGGCAAGTGAGGCAAACGGATGAGTGCCCTGTTAGATAACATGAAGTTTCCTTCCGGCTTTAGAACCCTGCAGGGTTTCTGCCCCGGGTTAGGATCTGAGCTGGCTCCTGTGAGGTCCGTCGCTGTGTGGGGTCCAGTTACCTGAGTATGGGAAGGAGGGAGGCCTTTTCTGCCGTAAATGCCCACTAGAGCTGCCTTCCCCAAGGACACGTTGAACTTGAGGTGAACGGGGTGGTCGATGAACACTTGAGACCTCCAGAACGTCCCGGGCGGAATCTTCTGGGAAGCCCGTCTCCCCACATCGATCTCTCCAGAGTCTATGAAGCTGTCCTCTGGAAATAAACTACTTGGCTTTCCTACCAAGACACGGGGAAGGGAAGACAAAAAGCCCTCTGGTTAGCCACACGGGACAAGGAACCAGTGTCCCCCACATCCAGGACTCTGCTCTGTCTCTTGCCCCGGCAGAGGTCTGCGTCTGGCTCTCTGCCCCCTCCCCCTCCTCCACAGGAGTAAGATAGTCTAGAATATTTTCCCCCAGTGATGCTCAAATTGTTCTGCTAAAAATATTCATTCTTTCAAAGCAGTATGGGTCCCTCCCAAAGGACCATCTGTTTACTGTGTAATGCCACAGCTTGTTAAGATATATTTTGATCCTAAAAATAATCACTGGTGGTCACATGAGAATAGCTTTGTGATTGTGTGTGTGTGTGTGTGTGTGTGACTGTGTGTGTGTAAAAGCTGTATGGCAAGCCAAAAAGGACAGAGGGTATGAGTTGTTGTCATTCAATTTCCAACCCTACAGTGGGAGGCATGATGGGAGTAGAGGGAGGTATTTTATGTGGATGTGGAAATTGGAAGCCACAGCCTAGGGCTACATATGTGAGTTGGGGGGTTGGGTTTGGAACAGGGCTATGAACTGACAAAGATGGAGAAGAAGGTTCTTAAGAAGGCAGGAAACGTCTGAAAGGGCTTTTGTATTTTGGTGTGTGTGTGTGTGTGTGTGTGTATGTGTGTTAAAATTGTTAAAGGAATTTATCAAGAATGAAATCTATAGCATACTTAGAGAAATTCAACCCATCCCTCAGCCCTGTACCACAAGGGGCGGAAGACATTCACCAGTGAGATCCTCTGCTTACTTCTATGGCCAAGCAGCAGTGACTGCTTTCTGGGGGTGACAAATCCTGGAAAGGAATGCTACCTCCCCAGCTTCCTCTTCAGAGTAAACACCCTAGATGTGAGTGAGCTAAGCCCTAACTTCCTGCCCTTGAGTGGAGGGGGCAGGAACATTGGGAAGACCACCCTTAGGATCCTGAAAATCCCAAATCAAGCCAACAGGCTCCACTGTGTTTGTCAGTAGTAACCCTCCCTAGGCATCCTGGTCCTAAGGCTTTCGTGTGGTTAGAGATGCTCAAAGACCTTGGGAGACAACAAGAATCATTTGCAAAGGAAACATGTCTGTGGAATGTTTTATGAAAAGCATTCGGAGGGAAGAAACTATCATGTCGCCCCACCCCCAGCTTTGTAATACTCCTTACAAAGCACATTTGATGCTGAAATGGAGCTTGGCAGGGCATTGTTGCGGCCATAAAATATTTTACTGTTTTAAATAATAAAATTCAATTTAGATGTTAAACTTCTCCATATGTTATCATTCCCTTATAAACTCCTAGGCAGAAACATCAGGTTTTTAACTTCAAACCGTTAAATGTTATTTTAATTAAAAATGTGCCAACAAAAAGAAAGTTAAGATGCACGTTCTCTATGAAAGTACCGTGGCTATTCTACCCTTAACACAGGGAAGAATTCGCATTTAATTCCTACGGAAGGAGCGTGCATACCCTAGACTTTTACCTTGAAAACGAAGACACACAAACCTCCACATTGTGAGTCATGAAACTTCAAAGGCAGGAGCCCAATTCACAAAGCATTGAGATGGGAGATAATTATTCACATTCTTCTCCATCTGATCAGCGGGCTCCCAGGACTGTAACCCTTTTTATCGTGCAGGTAGAAAGCTCTACACTCTCAGCTTTAAGTTCTCCCAGGAGGCAGAACTAAGGGGGCATATGAAACAAAAGCAGGGTGCATTCTGAACCTTTCCCTCCTAGGAGGGGCTGAGAGAGAAGCAGGAGACCCGTAGCTGAGGGCCTGTTTCCTCTAAGAGTATGGAGGAGTTGGGGCCCAGGGACCTGGGAGCTGCCTGCACTCTGATGTTCTCATGTCTCAGAATAAATAATGAAAAACTGTCCCTTTGTTTTAGTCAGCCAGGTTCCTTTTCTCCCTAGCAAAGAGGAGAGCATAGCATAGGAGATGGCCTTATGGTTCAGGGTGGGTCCAGAGACACCCTCCGAACCTCAGGTTGGATCCTTAGGCAGGGCTCTGCGGTTCTTTCCCCAAAATGACAGAAAGGGGATTTTTCTTTAGTTACACTTTCTAGAAGTGCAAGGATGTGGGCCAGGTGGGAAGGAGATGCTGTCTGCACACTGGACCAACTGGTGGTGTGGACTGCTGGTTGGGAGGAGAGAGTGTACAGCTGTTACCACCTTTAGCTCATGGGAAAGATGCCCAAGATTGCCAGGGCTGGGCTGGGGCTGGAAGGGCAACAAACAAACAAAAACCCTTCCTTCTCGCCTTACGAAAAGCCCATCCTGCCTTCAACTGTTCAGATCGTAGGATTTCTTGTCTTTAATTCTGAGCACAAAGCACAAACACTCGAACGTAAAACGTCCCCTGCAAAGCAGTGGCGTGAAGAGCAGGGAAGAGGCTAGCGGATAGGCGAGGGGAAACGCTCTGTGTATGAAGTCCGCCTCTTCGTGTGTATTCTGTAAGGTGGCGGATATTAGGAGAAGAAATAGTAGTGAAGGCAGAGGTTAATGAGTTCCGGCTGTGTCAAGTGCCTTCATTTCCATTAGTTCTGTTGATTCTCATGGCGCTAAGAACATCTCTTCGCCAATGCTCTGAATGCTTGAGAAGCCAGCTGTGGATGAAGTCACTTGACAAGGCTCTTCACCTCTTCGGATGTGGCTCCTCTGAGGAGTCAGTGAATGAGTGATGAATTAAGTATCTGGAGGGACACTCTCAGCGGTGATGGGGTGCACTGACCCTCTCCAAGAGCAGCCACTCCTGGTGTTTCGGGGTTCCCGGTGTGAATGCCAAGCCTTCACCAGCTCGGTCCTAGGTCCACTTAAGAGCTCTGTGGTATGCCAGGGTCTGAGAGTTGATCATTTTGACTAATTAGAAATCTGTAAACAGGCCTTGGAGTAGCCGGGTTCTGGGGACAGTCTTGAGAAGCGTGCTGTGCCACGACTAGGTGTCTCCAGGCCTTACCGCGTGGCGCGAGCAGCTTAGCTTAGTCCTTACCCCTCCGGAGAAATCTGTGTCACAGCACAGATTCCACTGATAACCGGCTTTTTCTTTGTAAATTTAAAGAGATTCGGGCTTCCTAGAGCAATGCTGTGCAAATATGCAATCATGTCGTCAAAGAAATCTCTCTACGATCTGCTGAAATGGACGGATAGCTCCACCAAACGTGGCCGGCTTCAGAGAACTGGACATCCCTACTTCCCAGTCAGGCTCTGCTCTCCTGACCAGAGACCCCATCTGTTCAGGCTCTGAAGCTCCAATCAACTAACAATCGTCCCACCTATTTTTTTTTTTAAATTCTTCTCAATGCAATAGACTGCACAAAGAATCCCTTAGTTTCCTTAGCAACTGTTTGAAATTTCTTTGGGTATCAGAATAAGCTGTTCCATTTTGGAGAGCCCAGCTGAGCCCGTGTGCAGCAATTTGCATGGTTCAGACTGATGAGCAATTTTTATTCCATTGCAAAGAGAAGGCATCCATAGCCCACAGAGTCAACTGTCAGAAGTGCTTGTTTATTCAGTGACTCCCCCTCCCCCATTGATGCAGACACAAGGTCTTACAGTCTCGCTTCGGGAAGCTGCTACATTTGGCTTCTGTCCCATGATGACCCTGAAATGGTTACAACCACTTTGAAAATACAAAAATACAAAATTATCCTTTGATGTTATTCTCCCAGACATGACAAACACAATACTGGGATTATTGTATATTTAATTTATATAATTAAAAAGATATACTTCAAAAATATTTTTTAAATCCTCCAAACCTTAGGAGGACCCGTGAGGGGAAACGTTAATTGGTATATATCTCTAGGATCTTCGTGTCTGACGTGGAATGGTCCCAGACTAGGTGGACACGATGAGGGACACCAGCTGAACTGATGACCACTCTGGATGAGTGGCTCCCCCCGCTGGGCTCTGAGAAGAGCCATCATCACCCTTGTTCTACAGGCAAGAGAACCAAGGCCAGACGGATGAGGTAACTAGTGTAAGCTCACAGAACAAATGAAAGGTTGGGTTGAGCACCACATCTTGGACTAGGTGGCTCCAGGGTACACTCAGCCCCTTTCAATCACCTGATACTGCTCCTCCCGCCAGCACGGAGCAGAGATGCTAATCTCAACTCTGTAATGGATTCTTTTCCCTGATACCATCAGAAGGGACCAGAAATGTGCCCTCCTGGTACAGTTGACATTTTCATGATTGAGATAAAGTCTAAGGAAGCAGAGGTTTATCATCACGATTAAAAACAGAAGCCGAGTAGACTTGGTTTGGCTGGGGTGGGGTGGGGAAGAACCATGTGGTCTCCCACAGACTATAGGAAGCTTTCCCTCTGCTTTTCAGGCACACGTGTCGTTTCTCACCATAATTGCTCTTGCTGCTGACTGTTTTCCAGTACTGCCCTGCGTCTGATGGGTTTATAAACAGGATTTCCATTTGCATCGGTAATGACAGATAATCCCTTTAAGCAAAAATCCTCCAATTAAAATAAGCCAATAAGGCAGTGCAATTTTAGGTTGCCTCTTATCTACACCTCCTGCTTCTCCGGAAAAACTAAAGAGAACCCAAACAGCCCACAGACTAATTTCATTAGCGCTGGAGATTTCAGATAGATTTAATTCCCGCTGAAGGAATGTCTGTTGGAGATCACGGTGGGAAGAAACTGCACTGTACAACAGAAGACCCTGTGCAAACTCCATGATGGGTAGAGACACTTGAAGTGTGCTTCCACAGGCTTAATCTAAAGACAATTGTCCCTTTAGGGGTGTCTTCGCCTGTGGCACTGGACAGTATAAACTGGTATTCGCGGCTCAAGCCACCGGCAGGACCATGGACAGTGCCCCCTTGGTTCAAAAGATTCCTGTGATGAGTCTTTGAGGAATCTCACCTGTAGGGCTTGCAAGTTACACTGCACGCTATAAGTCACCTACGGCCCAGAGTTTTCTGAAGGGGTGGGGGAGTGAAGCCTAGAATGCCTGGCTCGGGGGACATTATTAAGCGTACATCATAGTGTCTCCTTACGTCACACGGACTACTCTACTGGTCCCATGCCCGCTAACTCCTTCCCTACCCTGCCACTGAGCAAAGCGGCAGACGTTATTCAGTGGTTTGGGTACTGCCTGGCCTTTCCTCTCTAAAGAGTGGGTAAGCAATTGGATTTGATTCTTTCAGAAGTCTCCTCTCCTCACATAGCTCCGTAAGTCAGCAGCTAACTTTGAACTTCAGGGTCGTCATTAGAGGTTGTGAAGAGGTACTTCGAGCAAGTGCCGGGTTATCGTTTTAACCAAATGGATGGCTGGAAGCCAAATCTTTGAAAGGACACAGAGACCCACAAAAGGGATGACCCCAGGATCAAGTGAGGCAAGAGAACACCTGGTCTGAGCTGTAAAGGTAAGAGACAGGGCAGCTGTGCCCACTGGGGAAGAGGAGAGCTACATCGCAGAGTGCAGCAGAGGCGGGGGAAGGGAAGGCCGCTGGACTGAAGGACAATCGGGCTGGCCTGTGAGCCTACACATCTTCGTGGTCATGCTAAGCCTGAGCCACTCCTGGCTGACCGTGAAGGAAGTTGTATCAAGGAGCTGTTATCAAGACCCTTGAGGAATTTAAAATATGGATCTGTGACCCCCCTCAAGAATGCCAAACCCAACGTGTCACCACCATTTCTGTTATGGATAGAAATATCTTTGTCTTAATGGAGAACAGAATTTCACATCCATATCATCTCTGAGGTCCTGTAACCAGGGTGGGGGGCAGTCAGGTGGGGACACTCATGGAGGGAGGGAGAGACCTTGGGTCTCAGGCCTGAGTTTATATACTCCATGCTGACACTCTGTGGGTCAAGTCACTTCATGGGATCATCTGTGTTTATACCTAGAATGGACATAGCTAATTATATCCACGTCACAGGGCTTCTGTGAGGTTTAAGTGTACAATGAAATGACCTTAGAAGTTTTGGTACAAACACAGCAAACAGTAATTATTGCTACTACTGCAGATGAGGAAGCTGGCCAGACGGACTAGTAACTTATTCCAGGTCACTGGAGGGGGCTGATGACCTGAAATATTTTCACTGAAACACATGGCCCTGCCATGTCCCACACATGACCCTTGGTCCCGCAGGGCGACCCAGAAGTGCTTCCCCTGACCCCACACAAAGATGGATAGCTGGCGATGCGAATGCCCCAGTGCATCCTGGGAAGCATGGAATGGGATACAGCAGAGCACCGTGGGTCCTTCTGAACCCCGCTCCGCGCTCACACCGACAGGGAACTGGGATGAAGACACGGGTAGACCACAGCCAGCATGGAGTGCAGAAGATGGAAGAAGCATGAGCCGTGAGGTAGGCACACAGTGGGCATGATGGAGGCCTTCTCCAGTCACAGGCAGACACAGAGGACTCACGACACGGACAACGCAGCGACCCTACCTTCCGTGGCTCCTTTGCCTTTCCTGTCAGGGTTCTCTAAGCCAGTGCCCCCCGAGGGATACAGGGAGACGTCCGTTGGCACAGGCCAACTGCTGGCTGTGTCCTCCGTGATCTCATACATCTGCCCCTCCATCGGCTGCAGGTGCCAGTTTAGGCCAAACAGGTGCATGGCTGTGGTAAGCAATGAAAAGAGTCATCTTTTTCTGCTGGAGGCGGAAACGGAGCTCCCAAGCCACAAGGAGAGGGGGTCTGATGTGGGGAACACAGACGCTAGGCTCAGCTCAACATCAGCCCCTGGACAGAGATGGCTTAGAGTGCCAGCCCCCGCAGGGGCACTTGGGACATGGTGATGATCCAGGTTTAGGGCTTGCCTCAAGGGGCTCACAGTCTGGTGATGTTGGGGATGGATGAGGGGAGTCAGTTTACATAGGTCTTGACCTTTTTCTTCAAAAGAGAAATGACAGTCTAGAGCGGAGAAGCGTAACTCGTATCACAAAGAGTTATTTCCTTAATAGAAAAATAACATCCACATACAAGCAAAGTGTAACTCTGCAGTAGAAAAACGGGCATAGGAGACGAACAGACAGGTGAGGGAACGGGACATGCCTTCGGCTCTTAGTTGTGTGTAAAGGCCTGGGAAAGAGATCTAAGTCATCTCTGAAATAGCATTTCTCACATATGCTTTGGCTAAGGTACAAAGGGCTGAGAAGACTCTGTTGGCAGAGGGTGGGGAGCAAGCGCCCACATACTTTGCTCGTGGTATGTGATAAAAGTTACGAAACTTAAAATACATTCACTTTTTACCCTGGGATTTCAAGGTCCCAACTGTGGAAAATTCTCCTCTGGATATACTCACACATTTAATAAATTATGTACGTACAAGGTTACTCGTTACAGCATAATTTTAACAGCAAAATTTCATAAACTGGTCCACTGATAAGAGTCTGGGTCGGGTCTATCCGCACAACACAACAGCACAGATCGTAAATAGACCGAGGAAGTTTTTATGTATTTTCTTTGTTTGTTTGTTTGTTTTTGAAGAAAAACCATAGCCTACTAAAGAATGTGTTGACACACTGCTTTTGGCTTTAAACTGTACAGAATATCCGGAAGAACATGAAAGGCAGTCCTAACACGAGGCGCTCCCTGGGAGGAAAGAGGATGCTGCAGGGCATGATGGGAGGGTGATTGTCCGCACATTTCCGTTGTGTACCTTAGGAGTGTCTCCCTGCTTTAAGCAATATTTTTCCCAAGTAAGAGGCTATCAGATAGCCTGGTGCACCCATATAGAAGAGGCTGCGGGGCAAGCGAAAACGAACACTGAACTATGCCATGCTTGAGAAGGCTGGGAAGACTATTCCCCCAAAGATTTGTAATCCAGTGTGTGACAGCCGTGTGAACTTCACCTTAGGAATCAAGACTTCGCTGTTGACACGGGCATGGTGGGGCACACCTGGGACCCCAGCAGTGGGGAGGCAGAGGAGGCAGCCGGTGAGGGGAAGGTCTCAGAGATGGGAAGCCAGTCTGCTCCATCTGGTGAGCGCCTTCCACAAAAACAAAAAGCAAGGGCCATGAAGGTGACTCCACTGGTAAAAACACTTGATACGCAAGTCTGACGACCTGAGTTTGATCCCAAAAATGATCTGCATAGTGGCAAAGACAACAAAAGAAATTGTTGTTTCTTCCAAAAGAAGTGGGAGGAGAGACCAACCCCCTAAAAATTGTCCTCTGAAGTCTGCTTGAATGTTGTGGCATGCATGTGCCCATACTCACAGTATGCATGTGTGCACACTCACACATACATACACACACACACATGCAGACATGTGCACACACACATACACAACTGAAACTAAAATTCATCCCACAGAATGAAACAAGACTGAGCCCTGCCAGCGGTGTGCACTCAGCATTCAGGAGCTCACTCTGGTTTTCACACCTGCAGCTGGCCTTTCCCGTCCCGGGTCCTGCACCATGTTATAGGTCGTGCCCCTTCATCTCGTGGATAAAGCTATTTTTAAAAGGTCCTCGGTGGCAGACTCAGGCGAGTCAGTATCGATTCAGACAGCCAAAGTCTACAGTAACACAGTGAAGACAGATGGATTAGGAAGTCCACTCAGAAGGTCAGGGCCCAGAGGAGGGGGTGGCTGAGAAGGAGGACTACAGGAATGCAGAGAGGACACACAGCTGGAAGGTCCACGGACTTATACTTATTACCCACTGTGTGTGTCTGGTAACTTGTGTACACTATGTCTGATTCTCATGGCAACTCTACTAGACCCAGCTTAAGAGAACATAAACAGATATTAAGTCTTAATACAAATTAATTTAAAAAAACCAGAAAGTTAGTTGAAACCATGGTATTTGTAAGATAATGATTGAGAAGCTTTACTGTGTACCAGAGACCGTGTTAAAACTAGTCAATGTATATGTTAGCTTTCACGACAACCCCAAAATGCTAATCTTTGTAGCCAGACGTTACAGACGACCAAGTGAGGGAAGGGAGCGACGGGAATGTGCAAGGTTGGATGGTCAAGAAGAAGCAGAGTGTGGTCTAGAATCCACATCTGCCCAGACCTGAAAACTCACACCTGAGTCTCTCTGCTATGGAGTCCAGGCTCCACCCACTGAGCCTCGTATCAGCTCTATTTCACAAGGTGGCCACATGAAGACACCCCTTCCTGGACATCAGTCTCCTAGGCTGAGACACAGGACCCTTCCACGGGATGCTTGAAAACAGATCTACAACAGCCTTTAAGCCACAGAACACTACAGAGAATCTGGCTCACACAGCACATTCTGTGGCTCCAGGTCATGGTCAAATCATATAGTGGACAGGCACAGGCTTGATCTAGCCAGGAGGTTGCATTTTGGAGACAGCAGGGAGAATGACCCTTTGCTTTGGTTTCTGTGATATGATACCAGAGCAAGGAAACTGGTTCTGAACACTAACAGTTGCTTCCCAGCCGCAGTAGTATTATCTGAGAAATGGGGGAAATGTGTTCTGTCGTGTTTTTAGTACTGAAACAGTTGAGTAGTGTGTCAGAGGGGTACTGTATCAGAGGAGTGTACCATGCCCATGGGCACTATACAAAGTAGTATGCCATGTCGGAGGAATACCATGTCAGAGGGGCACTGTGTCAGAAGTGTACACCATGTCAGAGGGGTACTGTATGTCTGTGGTGTCGCATGTGAGGGAGACAACACGTCAGAGGGGTTTCATGTCTGTGGTGTCGCATGTGAGGGAGACACCACGTCAGAGGGTATGCCAATGCAGTACTAGGTCCTAAGGGTCCCATGATGAGCGCACTGTACCAACAGTGGGATGCCACGTGGCAAGGTGCTTTGCCAAGCGCACACAATCACTGTGTTTCCCTGGGCGTCAGATTTGTGCTGTTGGTGATAACAGTAATGGCGACAACGGCGGCTCCCGCTGACTGGGCGCCTTTTCCGCGGGGAGTCCTGCGCCGGGTGCTCCCCTGCTTTCCGCTCTGAGTGATGGCGGCAATAAGGCGACTGTTAGCGTGCCTGTGAGGGAGGAAACTGCCACCCCGGGCTGCACTAGCTCACGCTTCTACTGGCCTTCCTACCGCTTTAATCTATATATCGGCAACTCCAAAGGTAATGGAGAACTTCCCTGAACTGCACACAGCTCGGATGAACACCATTAAGTGAGCAGAGCTTCTTCCCCTGTTTGAGTCAATTATCTTATCGGAGAGGGCCAAGCGCTGTCTTGTTAAAAAGGTCATGAGAATTAACTAATTCCAGAGCGAGGAGGATGCTCCCGGCTCTGTGAAGAGAAACATTTTTATTGTCAGGGCGTTCTCTTAATTTTAGGAGGATACAAATGCAAGACTTTCCTTTAAAAAAAAAAGGCAGGGTTCGGGTGGGTGGGAGGCAGGGTTCAGAGAAGAATCTGATTCCCAAGTCCAGGGTCCCTGGGGGAGCTAAGAGGGTAAGGCAGGGCACAGTGGGAAGGGAGCCGCACATGGGGCGGACGGTCCTGACACTGTCTCTTCTCTCTTCTGCCTCCGTGGTAGTAACAGAGGCCCACGCAGCTGGGAGGGTGACAGTCCCTGTGACCTGAAGAAGAGGCCCCCAGGAAAGCAAAGCTCCATCTGAAACCACGTGTGACTGATTCCCCAGAGACTGGGCCACCCTGAAACGACAGGGTGAACATGGAGGACAGGGGCAGGGAAAGGACTCAGGTCATAAAGATGGGTCTGACACTTAACTACTGGCCCCACCAGGCAGAAGGTACCCACTGGTGTAAGAGTAACAAGTCTGCTACAGGGGGTCACCAATCACTTTCTGATTGGGATTCAGGCCCCGTAGACAGGAGGGAGTTCACACTGGGCACTATAAACCTCGTAAGAAGCCCAGGGCTAGGAGGACAGAGCCCTTAGTTGGGAAGTACCTCTTTTATTCTGCTGGACACGATGTGCCCGTCAGACTGCCTTCTGAATAGCTGCGTCTGTCCCCATAGACTAGCGCAGGGACACTTCCTTAAACAGTACATACTAACAACTGCAGAGATTCGTAACTGGCCAGACTGCTGAGAATAAGTGTTGAAAATGCCTGGCCATACCTGAGACATCTTTATCGCCTTCTCCAAGGGTCAGAAGACAAAAGCACAAGAGCAGAAGGATGGGGTGGAATATTGCAGAATGCTACCTTCTGGTCACATACCCTTTGTACTTTTCAACTCACAGCTGCTAGATTACCTGAGCAAGATGGAGCCTATCAACATCCAGTCATACAATGGGGGGTGGGGGGGAGTCTGAGGATCCACCCACCCAGGAAGATCTAGAGGCCACTAATGGCTACAGGTGGAGAGAGACATTTTCTGCTGTGGTGTAGCCACTGGTGAGGCATTCGCGCTTCTGGGAGTCACGTCTCACTCAGATACAGGCAAAGCTAATGAAACTGTTTGGGTCACAGATTACAAAGAAGACGGAAGGGGAACAGTGGGAAGGACACAACAGGGAGCAATGAAGAGTAAAAGTGATCAAAATGCATTGTATACATGTGTGAGTGTCATAACAAAGCCCATTACCAGGCATGATTAGGATGTGATAATAAAAGCCATTGGATTAATCGGAAGGTAAGAATTACAGACGTGGAACTGGAGGAGGCAGAGGTTAGCGAGCTATAAATAGCATCTTGAAGCCCAGAGGACTTTTATTAGCTGTCATCAGGGGTCAATAGAAGTCATGCTAGAAGCCCTCAGTTCCGTCACTGTCCTGTTCAGCAGGTGGGGAGTTTTACAGTCTTGGGTGATGGACAAGAAGAAGAGAGAGGAAGAGAAATAGTCTGGTCTGCTCGGCTGGCTCTAACAGATGCATGCATGCATGTGTGCGTGCAAACTCAGTCAGGAATTCGTCCTCAGAGTTCAGAAGCTGTAGCCACCACCCAATCCCTGACAGTCACTCGAGTAACAACAGTCTCACTGGAAAAGAGTCCTCCACGGCCAACAACTTATGGCATCACTCATTGGACCAAACTATTTGGACATTATTATTATATCACATAACGTTATTATATCATAATTATTGTACCCTTCATCCTCTGAAGAATGAAGAGTCGTCACCCAACAAAGTACACGGCAGGATTATGTCAATTACCCCCTGTGCTGTCTATTTAAAGCTGAGGTGCAAACCCCGCTCAAGGGTACCGAGAGTGACCTAGATAAGAAACTTGGTTTTCCCATTAGACAACTTGTAATTCAATGGAAAGGTAACAAGATGCTGGAAGAGTTCAGAGAGAGGCTGTGGAGAGGTAGCAGGGTCCAGGGATCACCCACATTGAAATGTTAATGATTTCTAAAAGCCAAGAGCCAGGGTGGGAAAGTTCAATTGCTCCAGCTCCGTCCATCTGATCCCGGGACTGACATTTTCCTGTCGCCTTTTCCTGCCCAGCGAGACATGAGTGATGGCTCAGAAAGTGCACGCTTCGTCCTGACATTTGAGGGGAAAAAAGGGCTCCATTGATGTTCAGACACACGGAAAGCGCCCTAGCATCCACCCCCCCTCCCCGAAGAGGCAAATTAACCAATTCACTAAGCCTACGGAGGACCAGGCCGAGGAATGGGGTGTGCAACTCTGTGCTGGAACCTGCTTCATTTGTTCCTGGAGCAGGATTTGTCCAGGGAATGACTAGAGACAGTTATAGCTGCAGGTAACTGTCAGTCCAGGTAGCACTTAAAAATTATTTATTTTTATATGTATGAGTATTTTGCTGGCATGTGTCTGACCATCACTTGCATGCCTGGTGCCCTGAGGAAAGGGCACCGGAAGCCCTGGAACTGGAGTTATGCATGGTTGTGAGCTGCCATGTGGGTGCTGGGAATCCAGCCCTGTCACCTGGATGAGTGGCCAGTGCTCTTAACCACTGAGCCATCGCTCCAGGCCCATCAAGTGATGCATTTTATTGTAAAAGTGGGAACCAACCTGGTCACATGACTGGCTACCCGCCTTTCTGCTTTCCTACTGGCATTTGGGATCTTTGTTTGTTTGAATACAGCCATTTCTATGAAATTGAGGTCGGTAGGATGCTCTGACTCGCAGTTTTCCAAGGAGAGAAAAACGACAAGATCCATATAAACCAAGGTGCCCTGCAAAGGCCACAGCTGTGCTGGAGGCTCTGCAGATGGACTGGCCCAAATTTCATTGGTCGAGGAGAGTGGGATGCTGCAGATCTAGAGCCCACATTACCTTGGGCTGCCTTCGGTCTCCTTCATTACTGGCTGCTGGGAGCCATTTACTCTTCTGTGGCATCACGGCACACTGGAATACAGTACCGTCTCAGACTACTGGAGCCCCCAACACCAAAGCTAAGCTACCAGCGAGCATCGGGGACCTGTAGGAGATGACCCTGCTTTGCTGTAACCTAACCCATGTCCCCACCAAGTATCTGGCTTCCCTTAGTTTTGTATTGATTAGTAATGTATTGCTTTAGTACGTCCCCTAGTTTGGTGACTATAAAATTTCCTTAAACTGTGTTCAGAGTAGAACGTGTCACGAGAGCCACCTGAATACATATTCCCAGGTCATGGTCTCCATATCTGACTCAGGATAAGCTACTTCTTACTGATGTTAGCACCAACACCAATAATGACAGAAAAGGCAAAACCACACAACAAAAGAACAGCAGCTTTTCATCTCCCAGCCCATATGCCCGCTCTTCCTATAAAGCTATCACACTTGAAAGCTCTGACCAAGAGTCCAGTGACACAGAGGTGTGTGTGTGTGTGGAGCGGAACCTGAAGGGGCCTGGACACCTGACACAGGAGACTGGCTAATAAGGTGCACTGTACACATGACAACAGCCCTGACGAACACCAATGATAACCCACAATAAAGATGTCGGAGATGCAGTGTTGGGAAGGGGAGCGGGCTATAAAACTGTATGTTTTATTCTGGCTGTGCTTCTTTATGTACTTCTGTATCTGCATATAAAAAATCAACAAGAGCTGGACATAGTGGTGCATGTCTTTTATCCCGGCACTTAGGAGGCAGAGGCAGGGGGATCTCTGTGAGTTCAAGGTTAGCCTGGTCTACAGAGCTAGTTCCAGGACAGCCGGTACTGTTACACAGAGATACCCTGTCTCAAAAAAAAAAAAAAAAAAAAAAAAAAAAAAAATAATAAAAAAAAAAAAAAAAAAAAAAAAAAAAACAACAACAACAAAAACATCATAGAAATAGATTCAAAGGAACCATGCTTTGAATCTGGGTGTTGGGCTTGTAGATACATTTTGTTCTCCTGTAACTAACCAGCAAGGCAAGATCACTCTAAGGGTGATGGAGGAGAGGGAAGAAGCCTTACACACAGCAGGTGTCAGGCTCTAGACAAGGGCATCATACTGGGTTAACAGGTGGAAATGGAGGCCCAGAAGGGCTCTGTGACTTCCAAAGTCCTATGGGGATTTGATGGAACAGCATCTGAATCTAAATCCTTGCGGTGTCAGAGCCCAGGCTCTCAGTTATCCCTGAGGAGTCACGAAGGCTAAAACTAAAACAGTAACCACAAAGCAATGCAGTGCACAGCAGGCACAGCTCTGTCCAAAGCACGGAGCATGTCTGTTTACTGACGTCCTAGCTCTGGACAAAGGTCTCAGCCTCATCACCCTTAGCTTCCTCCTCTTCAAAATGAAGCTTACCACACCCGTCCCAAAGGATCAGAGAGATGACACGTGGCGTTGCCACAGAGCGGTGCCTAAGAGGCTGACAAATGGCAGCTGCATGACCACTGTCACTTGGTATCTTGCTGTCCTTAGCTCCTGTACTTACTGAAAAATTAAGCCAGTTCTGTCGTGGCCCCCCCATCTTTCTTTCCTTCTCTGTATTCCTCATGACTTCCCTGCCATGCCATCTGCAGGCTCCTTCTAGCTGCAGGCGCTCTCTTGTTCCCAGGAGTTGACAGACTTTGGGCACAGAATGAGAGTTATTTGTCCAGCAGATAAAACAGCTTTTATGGGGAGAATCACTGTGAAGCGGGCTGACAGGATCCCACTGGTGACTACGTGGGGCTAATTTTAAATCAAGTAAATATACTGCTTTCTCTCCTGTCTCTGGCTAGACCGTGACTGCAGCAATCAGGGCTACAGTCCCTCACTCCGGGACCCACTGTTTCTGGGGAATGGACTCTGGCACCATGGACCATTTTTTCTGCACTGTGTAGTACTGGGAAGAAGGCCACTTCTGTGTGGCAAGCCTGTGAGTCCGTGGTCAATACGGCTGCTCTTTTAACTGGCAGGCACTGAGAACCGGTGAGAGGCAAGCTGAAGATAAGAGGAAGCAGGATTTTAATTTGCACAGGAATTCTTACTGTAACAATAGACTAAGGAAGCTCTCTTGCCCCTAATTGGCTTTACCAAGACCGCTCCCATGCATTCCTAATGAAGGGGCTGACCTGCTCCCCAAACTTTTCAACCTGCCTGCCTCAGCCTCACCATCTGGCTCTGCCAGTTGCCACCAATGCAGATTCTCCAGTGGGGCCACGGTAATGATGTCCGGTGATGACCAGCCTGGCCTCTGTGGTCAAGGACATGTGACCGCTTCTCCCATGTTGACGCTCTAGTTGTGGGGTGGCTTCCCTCTCTGCAGCTGCCGTTCCCTTATCCCTGAGATGGTAGCATCCATGCTACCTCCGGTGGGACGGAAGGTAGTGAAGTGGGCTCAGTGTGTACCGTGGTTCACAGTATCCTGACTGCTTCTGTGGTGTATCGGGGTTTGCGATGAAGAGGTAAAACAAGGACCTCTGGGGACTTGGGGCGTTAACAGGCCTGAGATTGTTTTAGGGCAGAGGAAGGTTGCTACCCTGACTATTTTGCTTTGGAGACCTACTAGCCCTTTCGAAGAGCAGCTGAGGAGACTCAGGCTTGGCCGACACATTTGTGGAGGGACCTGGGCAAGAACTGAACCCAAACCTGCAGCTATGTAGCTCTGAGCTCTTTCCATGAAAAAAAAATCTGGTTCTGAAGGCACAAAGAAATTGACCCTGTGTGAGAGCAGAGAGTGCAATCTTAGTGGTTGCTGTCTCGCCAGGCACCACATTCCAGGTAGAAGGAGCCCAGCCCAGTGTCCATAGCATGGGCAGTAGGTCCCAGCCCAGGCCATGTGAGGAGAGGCCTTCCCTCAGGGCTGAGAAACCTCCTTCTTCACTCCCAGCATAGCTTCAGGGATGTGAAAGGGGGAGGGGGGATGTGTGAGGACTGTTACTAAAACAGCCATAGACCTGACTTAAGGCTTGCTCCCTTGTGCACTGTCCTAATGTTGAAGTCACGTTGGCAAGATCACTTAAAAACCCTTTAAGGTGGATATTGTTAGTAACCCGTGTTATAGATGAGGTGTCTCAGAGCCGAGCCGGACGGCAGGTATTAACTGAATTTCGTGGTTTTAAAAAAGCGTACTCCCAAATGGTTCCGGTTGCACCATTTACTAAAGGCGTGCTATGTGCTGTGGCTGCAGATGGAGTCCCGGTGACTCTGCTCCTGCTGTTGCCAAGGAAGCACAGCCCGGGCAGCCCTCCTCCCCTAGTTAATCTCAAGTCCAACAAAAGTGGCTTCCTGAGAGCACTGCTGAGGGAACAAGCAGTCAGAGAGCGACCCTGCAGAGAGGACACTGGAGCCTGGTCAGGGCCTGTCTGCACCGCGTGGCCAAGACTCTACTAATGACCTTGAGATCAGAGAAACCCAGGAACAGCCCCCCTTTCACGTGGCACGGCTCAGCTGGGGGCAGGCAGCCCTGCCCTCAGGCAGCAAAGCCCTCAGCAGGCAAGTCTGGGAAAGGCTTGTCATTTCCTTAGGCAGCAGGACACAGAGTCCTCTCTGCTGCACTTGCAGCCACGCGGGTCACAAGTGCACCTAAGGCATGGCTACATGCAGCTGACTGCCCCTCACTTTCACAACATCCTCCTTCGCCTTCAGAAAAGAGCTAATGCAGCTGAATTTTAAACTTAAGTTTGGCCACTCCCTGCCGCTCGAGGGAAGACACTTGCGGGTGTTGCGGCTGATGTTCTGCCTCCACACCTTCTAGAGGAGAGGCTGTGGTTGGCCCCAGAAGCAAAACTTCCATGTCCTGGTTTCCTGTGGCACATGAACCGTGTGACTTACCCTCTGCTTTTTCTATGATCAATTAAGAAGTGGTCCCTACAGCTTCTCAAGTGGGTTTTTTTTTTTTTAATTTGAGCATGCGTTATTAGTGGAGGGCTTCCCTGACGGGAATATCTGCTTTTGACAGGGATGAGGGCGGATGACTTACCTTTACGGACTTGTGGGGTTTATAAAGGGAATGTTCACCGTGAAACCTCGCAGGACAGCCTGGAGACAGGCTCCTGCACTTGGGTGTCCCCTACCCTTTGATCACTGTGGTTTCTTGCCTTCCTGTCCCCGACTGTTACATGACAGATGTGAGGCCCTGTTGTTCTCTGCACACACAGACCCCTGTGTTTGGCTAGGATGACGCCCGTGCAGATGATGGTGACAGTATGAACCACGGCCACCGGCTTTAAGTGGAAGCTGCCACATGTCCTGTGCTGTGTCCGTGTCTAGACACTGCATATCAGGCCAAACTGGGCTACCTGAGACCCCATCTCAAGAAGTGCAAAAAGTCAAAATGAATAAGGAAATAAATAAAAAATAATCCATGCTCACAAATTCTCCCATGGCATGTAGTACCTGCCTTAACAAGAAAGGACGCTGGGGCTCAAAGCGGCTCAGCAACTTGCCCTACCTTTCCGTTTAGTATGAGGTACAGATTAAATTGAAATCCGAGCTGGGCCTAGGCTGACTATACCCTCTCGCTTCCTGATTAAATATAGAGAACCCTGGAAATGACAAGCATGGAGGAAATGGTCAGTCCTTTAGTATCTGAACCTGTTGATCTGCTCACATTTTACCGGCAGTATTTCCCCAGGAGAACAGGCACCTGGGGTGAGATCATGTCACAGCAGACTCGATTTTAGGAGGGCATCTCGATGCATGTTGATGATCATGTCTGACGGACTCCACCCAGTGGCTTCTCCCTGAATGAACATCTTGCTTTGTATGGATTCCATTGTCCCTCAAGGCCCCTGTCCAGTCCACATCTGTGCTTCTGACCTTGGCCTGGAGGGTCTATGACCTTATCAACTTTTAGACAGTTTCCCTCTTTTATAAGACTTGCTTCCAATCCTGCCTTTTCCCTCAAGGACTTTTGCCAGGCAAACGAGACCTCTCCCCTGGCCTTTACTTACTGTCCTACACCTCTGCCTGGCACTGCCCCAATGGTGCCTTTCCTCTGTGACTGTGGAGGGTACCACAGGCTTCACAAGGACATAAGTGAGATGCTGGCCTTCCTGAATAACGACACTTCAGTAGAGCTCTTTTGCGGGTTCTTCATTTGGGTTTGTTGAGACAAAGCCTGGCTTTGCAGCTCAGGCTGCCTTCAAGCCTACTGTTCTATATCAGCCTCCCAGGTGCTGGGGTTATAACTGTACACCCCATGGCTGGCTTGGGTAAAGGTCTTGGGAAAGAACACACAGAGAGAAGCAGGTGGCACCCTCCAGAATGAAGATCTGCTACCTTCCTTCTAGTAGTCCCTTGGCACCCCTAGTTCCCACAGATCTCAGCTGACCCAAGCTCACATACAAAGCTCCATACTTGCAGGACACCGAGGAGACTCGATACCTGAGTAGGGTCTGGGATTCCGTCCTATCCTGCAGCATTGACCTGTCAACACCTGGTCACGCAGACATCCCGTTCGAGAGGAAGAAAGAAGGAAACCGCAGACGTGAAGATGTCCACGGAAGTGCTATACACAGCAAATGGAGCCAGTAGCTGTAGCAGTGGCATGGAAGGAAGCATCTCTTTCTTGCCCTGCAGCGCCTGCAGGAGTAACAACATCCTGGTACCATTAGCCCAGAGTCATTTTGCTCCTTGACACTTGGCACTCGACGTTGCAATTAGTGTCTTCATTACATTATTCTCCAGTCAAAAGCAAATGAACAATCAAAGACACAAAAAAACAAGCAAATAGAACAACCTACTGCTTGGTAATTCTGCTGCCAGGAAGATCACCCCCAAACTGTTCTATTGTGGGCAGCGCCTCAGACTGGAAGCCTTTCTTTCCCGCTGAGCTCAAACATGTTGCCTGAGTCATAATTTCAGTCAGGCTCTGTGTGTTCATTTTTATTCCTGCCTTACAAATAAAAAAAAATGGAGAGCTTGATGAAGACAAGGCTTGCCCAGATGGTGGGGATAGTATCTGAGGAGGGATGGCACAGACAGGATCATGGGCCTCTAAAGGCTATGCACTTATCCCTCCTCTCAGTCCAGGTGCCTGTGCATATGGGCAGGGGCCAAAGGGGGGCATGGGATGTCCTGGTCTACCACTGCCCATCGTACTTCTTTGAGACCGACTCTAACCAAACATGGAGTTGGGCTGGCAGTCAGCAACCCTCAGAGGTCCTTACACTGGGCTTATAGGGAACTGTATAGCTATGCCAGGATTTTTCTGTGGATGCTGGGAATCCAAGTTCTGTCCTCATGCCTATATCCCATGGATCATCCCCCAAGCCTCTCCCATCTTTTTGTGCCTCATGCCTGACTCTGTCCTTTGGAAATGCACAGAGTGCATCTGCTTGTTCTCCGGGACAGCATTTCTGACTGCCCCTACTGGGGAGCTGGGGGTCAGCTGTAAAGAGTACAACCATAGACATCTTCCTACAGGGCAGGGGAGGAACCAATCCTAGAGAGAAAGGCATTGATGCGGGATCCTGTATCCTGACCATTCCTTCCTCCTTATGAAAGACCAGGTTCTGTGGATTCCTCCCTCCGTGCTTTGGTGATAAAGCTAAACTCATGGCTTCCATCCAAAAGACTTGATGTGAGGTTGAAGAGAAAACTTAAGCCCTTAGCTGCTCACTAACACCCAGACCCAATGTGCAACAGGTCTGTTGCTCAAACTACATCTGAGACCTGAGACTGCACAGAGGAGCCGGTTTCGGCTAAGGAATGGGGGAGGGAGCTATCATCACCCCAGCTTCCACCGCTCAAGTGTTCCCTATTCTTCTTATGTCTTCTCACTTGTACCGGAATCCCAGGAGCTGAAACAAACATTTCCGTCACTGTGCTTTGGCCCGTACCTTTCTATGTAGACTATTTACGGTCGACTTAAGCATTCTGTACAGTCCTTAATTCGAGAAAGCTTTTCTGAGCACAGCCACCCTGTGCTGGCTCTGGGCAGGATAACAGGCCACAGGAGGTATGCACTGCAGCCTTCTTGGGATGAGAGGCCTCCTGTCCCTTCCTGTCACACTACCACACTGATGGTGGCCAGTTTAAGAGGCTCTGTGGTTTGAATGAGATATGTCTCCCATAGACATTTGGAATACTTGCTCCCCAGCTGTCTCGGAATATCTTTAAGAATTGGAGCCTTGCTAGAGGAAGTGGGTCACTGGGGGTGGGGCTTGAGGCGTCACAGCTTGGCCCCATTTTCCTGGGCACGCTCGGCTTTCTGATTATGTCTAAAATGCCACTGTCTGTCTCATGCTTTTGCCATTATACTTTCTGTGCCATGATGGGACTGTATTCCTCCTCAAATTCTCAGCTCAGAGCAGCCCGTCTATCCTTAGCCGCCTTTGTCAGGTGTTCTGCCATAGAGATGCGAAAACTAACTCATAAACGGGTGGGGCGTCGGAGATCTCCAGGGAGCCCTCCTGATATATGACACTCCCACATCACTCGGGGTGCTGGGGACGCAGCCCCGCCGCTCCTATTACAACACCCTCCTTCTCTGCAAACCCCATTAATTTCCCAAGCGCACCTCTACCAACCCTTTCCAGACAGCCTCAAGAACCGGATGACTCGGGCTCCACCAGGCCCAGTGCCACAGTAATGTCCAACCAAGGTAAGCTGTCTCTGTACTGCCTCCTGGAAAGCGGCAATGAAGCTTGGCCACGCTCTCACAGTTAAGCTCTCGCCGCTCTGTGCCAGCGTTTACCTAGCCCACACTTGGTCTCTGGTAGAGGTGAAAATATGACCTGGTTATTAAGAAGATCTGTTTCTGCTTCTGAGCATGCAGGAATTCCCATCCAGAGGTGGCTCCGGCTCCTGCTTGTGACCCCCACGCTCTGTATGTTCTGATACGATGTCTGAGGAACTGTGGGCTGCAGGGAGCTGGGTGGGATCAGCTACACACATCACAGCCCAGGCTAAGACAGTTCCAGGAGCAGGAGGGGCAGTCTTCCAGAGCCACCGGAAAGGGCTGCCTCCTCCACCACAGGCTCTGTGCTTAGCTGACTAACGCAGCTCTGTTATCCCTCTACCGCGCAGAAGTAGAAAGGAAAGAAGACTCCCTGAGTTACCCTACTGGAGGGCGCCACGCTTCCTTAGAGATATTACGGTCAAAGCACCTCCGCCCTTCAGGGTGGGCCTGGAGCTGGCGTGGAAGAGCCAGCACCCCGGGGTGCTCTGGGGCCTTCGTGTACGTGGAGAGGCTTTCTCCACCCCTGTTGCAGGGCTCTCCTGCCAGGCAGGTGCCTGAGGCCTCCTCAAGATCGCAATCTGCAGCTCATCTACTGCCTTTTATACGGCTGTTCTGAAGCAAGGGAAGCTGTTGGCTTCACGGGGCTACAGCTGTCAGGGAAGCCAAGTCAGCTTTTGTCCTAGTTACAGAAAAGACGGGGGGGGGGGGTGCACTGTAGATGACAGTTCCTTTTGTGACTGCTGTCCTGGAACAGCCAGACCTCCCTCCAACTGTGTTCCGACAAGCGCCCTGTTTGCCTCCTCGCTGCCCTGGTGACTCAGGCAGGCCAGAAAGCCGGCAGGCCACAGCGAGGCAGGCTGGCTAGGCCCAGGTCTTCCCTCAGAAGATAAGGAGGTAGATACTCTGCATTGTGACGATGACACACGTCATACCGGTGTGTGTGTGTGTGTGTGTGTGCGTGTGTGTGTGTGTGTGTGTGCAGGGCAGGGTAGCTACTCTGTATAAACTTTCTTGCCCAGATTGCATGGCCACCCTGTGATGTAACCACTTGTGGTTCCCACTGCACAGATATGAAAACTTGTAAGCAGTGGAGCTGAGGTCCTAAAGTCGGCGGCCTGATTTCCGGAGCCAATCTCTTCAGGGGCATCCGTCACTCAGGCGCGCCGTTCCTGTTACAGGAACGGTATGGAAACGGGAGGCTGAGGTTCTGAGGGGTTTAGAAAGGGGTCCACACTTGCTCAGTGGATAAGGATCAGATGTGGGGCCGGCGGTGGAGTCCTTCAACATCACCTGTTCGAGCTCAGGACTGTGTCTACAGGCGCAGTTTGGGAGATCCCAGGTCTTGGTGGAGTGGCAGCTATGCCATTTACTGCCTGGAGGATCCTGGAAAGCTGGCGCGTGCTCTGAGCCTTAGATCCCCACGAGAAAGTCATACTGATTCCACAGAACCATTGGGAGGGTCCAGAAGGAAGCAGCATGTCCTGGATCTGGTCCAATGCTAAGGTCACATTTAAGATATACCACCCCCTCGCCCCCCGCCAAAAAAACCCCAAAACACCGAGATTGGAAAGCTAGCGTATGAGGGTAAAGAGTGAGTTCCAGAGAGCAAAAGTAAAGTTCCCAAAAGTGCCGGGATGCCTGTGGCTGGGGGCCACATTCCCAATCTAACCACATGGCAGGGAGTGAGTCACTTTAGCTCTGTGGGTCCCAGGGTCCTCAACCTCAAATGGGGTCCTAACCCACTGGGGTCAGGAGATTTCAATGGTGAAGTACACGTGAGATGTGTGGGCTAGAAAGGGGCCCGTGGAAACGTCAGAGCTAAGAGATGCTGATCTTGTGGACGACAGAGGCCACTGTCACTCTTCCCAGGCTACATGTATTGCTGTTTTACTGAAAATGCTCTAAGCGTGATGAAGACGCAGTAAAGCATCATCTACACGACGGCACAACATCGCCCTCCAGCCCCTTCCTCCATGTGGTTCCGAAGCAGATTGCTCTGGAAAAGGAAAGGTAAGGTCGTCAGTGGAGACCAGCGAGGATCTGAGAGCCTAACAGGAGGAGTCAGGTGGGGTGAGCATCCCTAGCTGCCTGTCTGAATGCCAGTCCTTTGGCATAAAGGAGACCTGTGCGGACCCCTATGAAGACATCACAAGAATGTGAGCAGGTCCTCCGTGGGGGGAGGGCTCCACCCCGGCCCCACAAAGCTTGCTGGGGGAAGCGGGCTGAGAGAGCCCAAAGGCAAGGTTCCATGAGAGTTAACTTTGCTTTCTCTATTTTCCCATGGAAATGCCAGTAAATATGTCTGAAACTGAAAGGTCACTGGCTGCTCATTTCTTCAGCACAGTTCCCAACCAAGAGGCTAAAGGGCAAGTAGCTCTGTCAGGATCACCACCCTGGCATGGCTGCCCTGGGCAGGTATTAGAAGCCACATTCTTTCCCGCCCTTTGCTCTGTCTCCCCTCTGCTGGCTACTAGGGGATGCAATTCTTATCTGGAATTTGATAGGCTGTAGAAAATGATTACAAATGAAAAGGTTATTCATAATTTTTAAATGAGTTAATTAGTAAACCCAGTCAGACTTGCTCATTGCAGTAATTAATAATTGATTATACTTGAAATTAAACACAATTTTTCATCAAAAATCTAATTAAATATCTGCGCTTTTTTTGCCTGTTGATTAGATCAGTTGGTCTGCTGGAAAAGAGTCTTTGTTAAGGATATTTGTGCTTGGCTGAAACAATTAATTTGATCTTTAATAATTGATAGTTCCTTACAAGTTAGTCATCACAGCCTGCAATTAGGGCCGAGCAAGATGCCTGTGTGCCCATTCTAGCCCTCATCAGGGAAAGAGATCAGATCCTAAGGTTGCCACGGCCAGCCCTTGAGATGTGGGGTGACCAGTCCCCACACAGGCAGTGCTTAACTCCAGCCTCACAGGCATTATTCTGGGGAATCAGTGAGCTGTCTGAGGGTGAGCCGTTGCTACGTGGGAGCGCTGGTCTCTAGGACTGTCTGGTACCCAGGCCATGCTCTTCCCAAGCCCTCACTGAGTCTATGCTAATGACAGAGGGGACGCCCAGACCCTCTTGGTGTCTTCCCTGGGTGTGACTGCTACAGTCCAGCCTTACGTTCCTTATCACAAACCTGTATTTACTCTTAATAAGCTCATGCTACTAATGGAATGAACCTCTGATTGGCGCTGCAAATCCTGCTAAAGTTATCGTCTACCTACGTCCTTTCTCTCCAGGCCCACGCCATTATTATCTTAGTTGGAGCTATCAACTTTTCCAGACTAGTTCCTTGTAACCACTTCCCAACAGCTCTGCCATTGGTTCCTTCTTCGTGTAATGAAAACCTAACTGTGGCCTACCACTGCCGAGAGCTCTTCTGATTATCCATCCAATAATATGCCCACCCTGTTTGCTCCAAGGTGACCATGACAGGCATCACTAATCAATCACAGAGGTTCCTTTTTATCTCATTGGAATATAGCCTCAGGATTCATACAATGTAGCTTTCCAGGCAACAACCATAAATTAATTGGTAAAAGACATACGAATTGTACACCAGCTTGTTTTGGAGCTATGCATTCTCGAAGCCTATATTCATAAGGGGAAACAAGACCTGGCATAGGGAGATAGTAGGATATTCTCAGGAGTGTCACCTTCCTGACTGTTTTTAGGAAACCGAGGACCTCGTAGAGGGAAGTGAACTTAGAGTTTACATCATCACTTGAAACCCGTCTATGTTTAAAACATTATTTTCATTTCTGAAACAAGTGGTGGTTCGTGTTCCATTGACCTTTTTCTATGATGGCATGGTACTGCCTCTCAAGACAGGCTCACTTTGCATCCGTAGTGACAGCCTGCTAGACAGGGAAGTCCTCTGTCTTTCTTTGACCTCGGCTGGTCAGTTATAATTCTACCTACTGGCCTATACTGATAATCCCATTTACTTCCAGAAATCTCTCTGAACTCCTTAGCATGGGTTCAAGGCCTTCTCAGGCTAGGATCACCTACCTTCATCCTCGGAAAAGACATCCAGAGCTAAGCCAAACCCACTCTGGATGCCTTTCCTCACAGGTTTATTACCATAGAGGTCGCAGGCTCCTCACTCAGCCCACTTACTCTTCCAATTGATTGCTTTCCCAGGAGAAAATCAAAGCGGGGACTCAGAAGTAGGAGACCAGATTTTGCTAGAAATGTGTCCAAAGAATGCCAAGGAGAAGCCGTCCTGCAGGAGCAGGGCCACAGGTCACAGAACAGGGGACTTTCTTACATAACCCAGAGTAGACCTGGGGTTGGGTAGAAAATTCGCAGCCAGGATGGCTCTGAACCTCGGCTCCTCCCTCAGTCAGCTCCCCACTCCTGGGGGCCTGTTGTTTCTCATGCAGGATTTCCTTGGGCTCTGACTGTATTTTAACAACCATGACGGCTTCCACAACACACTATCAGTCACCCAGCTGAAATCCACCCGGAGCAGTCCTGGTGGTTTCCTTTCCTCTCCCGAACTGCTCACCTTGGCCTTCCTGACCCACACACAGAGGCAAGAACGCTCCTATGTTGTAGGCCATGGACCACAGCAGGGCAAGGTTTCTTGGTACAACCTGTGTCCTACGACCGCGTTGCTGGTGCGGTGCCTTTGGTGACCCCAGGTGCTTTGATGGCCACCCTCTGGGACAAAGGGGCATCATGGGGAGCTGGGGGTGGGGTGGGGAGAACGTGCTTACCCACAAAGTATGCGAGCAGGATGACCAGGGTAGCCGAGATGACGATGGCGCTCAGGGCGGCACACTTCCAGTTGCAATACTTGGAGGGCTTCTTGAGGTTAAAGGCTGGCCGGGAGAAGGTGCTGCGGGGCAGGGGCCGGGGTGGGGGCGAGTACACGGTGCTAGACGTGAGGGGGTACCCTGGGGATGTGGTGCAGAAGAGCGGGGAGGTGCCTCCTGGCTTGAAGAGGAAGTGCCTGTGGATGGAGAGAGGCGGGAAGGTGTCAGCATCTGCCTGCCAACCAGGCGCCCAGGCCAACCTGCAGGAGAGACGCACGGAAGAAGAGACATGCAGAGAAGCCTGGAGAAAGAGAAAGAGAGAGAGAGAGAATCATCACAGAGAAGATGACAGGGTCAGGAAAAGTCACGAACCGGACCACAAACGGGGCACAAGAAGACACGTTTCCACAGAGCACTAACAGGACAGGAAGCCCCACCCAAGGCAGAAGGCACTACTCACTCAACAGAGGTGGCCCTGAAGTCCTTTTCCTGGGAACCGTGGAGCTGGGGTAGGGGGATGGCTCTTGGGAAATAAACTCTGTTCTCTAAAGTCATTACAATAGCTTAGGGGTGTCTAAAGTCCTGCCTGTCTCCTGGAGGTCACTGTTGCTCTAATACCTGCGTTCCAGTGCACCTTGGTAAGGCACTGGAAGCCCTTCTTTTTAAAAGGCGCTTTGCTGGGGTAGAAGTCATGGAGTCACCATAAGCTCTGCCCATGGCTGGTAACAATGCCCTCACAGCCTCAGGAGCCTTAGCTGCAGCGCTACTCGAAAGCTATGTGGAGGAAAGACAGGCAGCTCCATCCTGTAGCCCAGCTGCAATCTTGAAGGCAGTGGAGAATGTCAAAGCACGTGATTGCGGTCGAATCATGAAAAATCCTGCATAACATGGCCCGAGCCATAGCCATGGGAGGACTTGTGCAAACCCTGTGTGGACTGCGTGATTTGTACCGCATGGCCTTGGAATCTTAGGACAAACCCACTCCTCCCAGGCTAGAAGACATTCGGACCACAGAATATACACTCGATGCCGGAATACGTGAGACACAGGGCCTGTGCTGTATAAAAACTGCGACATGAGATGGTTTCCAGAATGGGGAAGGCAGCCGATGGGATGCTGAGAGCCGCATATTAACAAGACCACTGTTAATATGCTGGGGGCGGGGGCGGGGGCGGGGGCGGGGTAGGGTATTCCAAGGACAGACTTCGCAAGTGGGACGTGGACTTGGGGAATGCTCATGCAACACGGCATCGCTTCTCCCAGGAGTTCCCAGGGAAAGGTCTCAGGGGTTTGCATGCAAGCGCAGGGGCCACACGGAGAGCACACACGAAGGAGGAGCGTGGGGTGGGGGGAGGGGAGGTGCCACCTACCCGTCACTGTAAGCCCCATCATGGCGGGAGGCGCTGAGAATGTCCATCTCAATGAGGTTGTCCTGCAATGTCCCTAGGAATGGCTGCTTGCCTAGGTTTCTACACACACATGGAGACATGAATGAAGCCATGAGTCATGCATGCATCGATGAAGGGGAGAGTATAGAAACAAATGAAGAGTGGCTGTCGGGTGCGGCTGTGCGCGAGGCCAGCGGGGACGAAGGGTCCAGGCAACAGGTCGGTGTGCAAAGCCACGTGTGCAAAGGATCCACCTGGCGCACAGCATTTAGAGGGAGGGCTCTCTATACAAACCCGCGTGGCTGGAAGCTGTGTGTATCCAACTCCAGTTCTCAGCTGGGAGGACTGGAAGGTGCCCAGCAGTGGGCTAGGCACATTATATGCATTTTCTCAAATTTCCAAACTAGATGCTATGCAAGGAAGTCAGGGTGATCCCAGTACTACAGATGAGGGCACCAGGATAGGGAACTGTAGTGGGACGCGCCAAGGTCACCAGCAACAAGGTTCAAAGCAAGAATTTGAACTTGTTGATCTGGATCGACAGCCCAACGTTCTCTATTTGACTCCCTCCACATCTGCTAAAGCAACATCTGGAAACACCCACTTGACTTCTCTGAAGATATGAGAGCACCGAGCACCTGTGGCCCCTGTCTTCTAAAGAAGGAGAATGTTCTGGAGGGTTGTACCCTGCCCAGGTCCAGCAGAGCCACAGAGACTCAGTTGGTGCACTGAGATAGGGCCAACAAATCTGGATTTTTTTCTTAAGTCCCCGTGGATGAGGACCTGGTTAGAGTCTCACCATCCCTCAGCTTGTGTGGGAACAGGGTGGTAACTGATGAGCAAGGAAGACAGTTCCCTGAAGACACAGGCAGGGCCTTTGTTCATGAGGGCAGAGCCATGCTTATGCGTTTTGCCGACTGTGCCCCGAATGTAGCTGCCTGGGTCCCAACTGCACCTGCTAGGAGATGCCATTCACTCTCAAGTGCCCTAGATCCCACTTCCAGCTAGTTTCAGGGCTGCTGCCGCCTCACGGTAAGGCATACCAGAGGGAGGAGAGATGGCAGCAAGCCAGCTCTGGGCTCTAGTCCTGCCAAGGAACCTTTCTGCCTCTCACCCAGCCTTAGAACACAGTATTCCAATGCAAAGGCTTTCTGATGTGTGACTCTGGGTAGAAATCTCCACTGCTTTCCGCACTGGTGACTACAGCACTAAGACGCACCCGTGGCTATGGGGTCGCCTGAGGTGATGCTCAATGTGACGGTTGCCCTACCACACACGGTCTGCTGTTCAAGGAGCTCTGTGAGTGGCTTACACGTATTCTCCACCCCATTCCTATCAAGTCAGCTCTGTCATCTCCCCTTTCAGCTGGCGGGGCACGGCTCAGAGAAGCAACTTTTCTGAGGTCGGATCACATGGTGAACAGGTAGTGGAGTTTGTCCCAGAACGGGCTGGCCGGGCCCAGAACTCGGGCCGTCTGCTCCGCAACTCTGTGTACTCAACACAGTCCAACTTATGTCTGCCACCTTCTCAAATCAAAGAGAGAGGGACTGTGGGGGTCCCACGTCACCTAACACCCCAGGGACAGTGGAGTACAAAGTGACACTGTTTTGCGGCTGGGATGTTGGTCTGGGCCATCACTGCAAGGTTTTCCTGTCACAAGGATCCCAGTGCCTGGGACAGGGGTTGGCAGTTAGCGTTGTAGATGAAAGGCCTGAGGGACAAGGCAGATCTAAATTCAGGCCCCAGCTCCATCCTTCATCAGCACGATGCTGATAATCCCTATGAGAATCTATCAGAGAGTGGTAACTGCTCACTTGCACAACCAGAAGTGAATGTGGATCTTTTCTCTGCTCTTAGTCCTCTCCAGCCCTTCCCAGGCCTACGAGATCTTAAATGATCTGGTTTGGTTTGCTCCTCCAGAGTCATGTTCCTGGTACAGATACACTGACTTCCTGGCCTCTGTCAAACAAGCTAAGCCCGAGCTATCTGGTGAATAGTCCCATAGATCAGACCTTCTTCCACAGCAATGGCTTCTCTCCTGCTCACAGCAGCTCCCAGTCTTTCTCCCCAGCCACTCACTGACTCCTTGTGCTGCTTTAGTACATGTCCACACACACACATGCACGCACACACGCACATGCACACACACAAACATACACCGCATCAATCCATGTGAGAAAACAAAGCAGTGCAAAAGCTCAGGGCTCAGGGATGTTGACGGGAACACAGGGTGCTGGTTTGCACAGTATGTTCCTTCCAGTTCTATGAGGCAGTTGTCCTTTCTGTCGGGCTTGTTGCTATGTGCCTGGAGGAGAAGACTGACTGGTACACACATGCAGTCACTAGACAGATCTGAGCTGGGTGCAGGATATGCAGAAGGAAGCCTGCCCGGCGTATGGCGGGCACATAGAGCCTGGAGACAGCAGCAGGCGGTGGTTATTATTATCTCCTCTAGTCTCTTGTTTTGGAGAGGATTTTTGGACTCTCATACTACCTCCCCTGGCATGAGGAGGCCCCACAGTGTCCGCTCAGAGGACCTAAACAGAGTTCTGCTGCCGTTCTGCATTGATGCTGGCTGCACAGCTTGTGTCTGCAAGCACTTGGGAGTTGGCCATCAGCCTACATTCCAGAGAGTCAAGGCTGTACCTCGTAATCATCAAACATAAACAAATAAGCATGGTTTTAAAAAGGCCAAGAAATAAGACCAAAACGTTAATGATAGGGTATTTCCAGTGCCCAGGTCAAGTGATTTGTATCTTTAATCCGTGTGTCTGTATGCATGTTCGTGTGTCCTGGTGCATGTTCATGTGTGCTGGCTGGGTGATAACCTTGGGTGCCGAGCCTTAGGCCTCATTCCTAATTTTTTTCCCTTTGAGACAGGGTCTCTCGCTGGCCTGGAGCTTGCTAATTAAGTTAGGCTGGCCGGCCAGTAAGCTCTAGGGATCATCTGTCTGTTTCCCCAGCAGTGGGATTACAGTGTGTACTATCATACCCTGAATTTTTATGTGGGTTCTGAGGATCAAACCACGTCTTCATGCTTGGAGAGTGAGTGCCTGCCTGCCTGCCTGAGCCCTCCCCAGCCCTATTTCAACATTTACCATTTAAAAAGAAACATATTTAAAAGGGAAGAGTGCTGACAAGCGTCACTTAGGAGCACAGAGCCGGAAGATAAGGAGACAGGCAACGGGACAGAGTGAAGGATTTCTCCAGCTACGTGGCGATGGATCTTCCAAAAGTGCTTCTGTTAGCATGCCAACCTGGACATTCGTCATTTAGGTCACTTAGGGACGGGGGTGGGGGCACAAACACTTGCCGGAAGTGATGGCGGTTCAGACTGCTGCTGCTGCGGTGAGACCACCTTACTCTGCGTTTGCCAAACTGTTTAGTTCCTGATCAGATTATTTGGCCTATGGGATGGACGAGGACACTGACATCCAAGAAAACATGTCTCCTGATGCTAAACCTGCACAAGTCCATGAGCGGAAACTGCGTCATGGGTGTCATGACTCCCAGATCATGGGTCCCCTAAATTATATACCCCCCAACACCTTAGATGTCTAGTTCCTCTAAGAAATCGAAAGTTTCTGGAGTTTTCCATAGGAGCACAAGGTGTTGAGCCCATTTGGAGTTGTATCCGCCCTGTATAACTCCCTGCTCACCCCTGCTGGTAGCTCCCTGCTCATCCCTGATGACAGTTTCCTGTTCATCCGTGCTCTGGTATGGGTGATTGGTTTATGATTAGGTATGATCTGCTTGTGGGTGGATGGTGTTTCTACCCCTTTCACAGATACAGGACTTGAGGCTTGGCAAGACTCGTGAGGGTCATATGGAACGGAAATGACAGGGATGGGACTCAAAGCGGTGTCTTTGACTTTGTCTGGGCTCGTGAGAGGGAGCTTTGCAGGGAAGCGTTGTTCTGCTCCAGGTGCCCCTCTCTGAGTGGAGAGGGATCCAGTCCCCTTTACACCCAGAAGAGTCCCTGAGCTGTCTGAAGCTGGCACCCACCAGCGTGAGCCGGGGCATGAGGAATTAGCCTCAAAGGGGAAGAACAAATGGCTCTGGGAAGGAATGCCCCCGACCGTCAAGGGAAGTAGGTCTTCAGGATGGCCCTACCCCACACAAGCCACTGTGCTTCTGACCTCAGAGCCTGGGATGGCCATCGTCACACTTGACTGTCATCGCCACCGAGTGGCGTAGGACAGTAGGGATCATGTCCTACGCGCTGCAGCCGACACCTCATGGTGCGCAGGTGTCGGTGACTCAGCCAGGCTCTCGAGGAGCCAGCTGTGCACCTGGCACTCACATGAACGAAGAAAGGAAACAAGGAAAGCCAGCTCTTCCCGGCCGCGGCTGTCCTGGGAAAGGCAACCTCTCAATGCCCACATAGAAAGCTGTGAGCGGCTACTCACTGGCTTCGGCAATCCTGGCCTCATGACCACAAACGGAATGGCTGAAAACCCCTTTTCAATGACTTGACCCCCTCTGCTGCTCATTCTGTTACTCATTCTCAGGAGGCCCTTGGTCCTCTCCCCTCCCCCAACTATCTGCCATCTTACTCAAATCCTACCTCTTTCCTGGCTCCGTGCCTTTTTCCAGCTTCCTTGAACTAAGTGTTGTCTCTGCTGACACCCTGCCAATGGAGGCCTTGAGAAGCCCCTTCATCTTTTATTTATTTTTGGGACAGGGTCTTGCTATGTCGCCTCAAACCCACCATCCTCACACTTTAGCCTTCTGATTGCTTGTGCCCCCTCACCTGGCCTGAGAAGACACTTGAACGTGATCAGGAAGTTGGCTTTGGACAGAAGCTAGATGCCAGGACTTCGGAAGACGGCCCAGGTGTTCTAGCCTCCCCGTGCGCTGGCTGTGGGATCTTAGGCGAGTCACTTAATTCAGACCCTTCCTCTCTAGACGGGAGGAGGCGGTGTGTGTGCTCATAAGACCACTCACGCAGGAAAGAGTTAAAATGAAGCGGTCCTGAGTCTGACTAAGACTGGCCCTGGTTGGCATCTGAGGCACGGGCCTCAGCAGGGTTCCCTGTGTGAACTGATAAGGCCCACTGGGCACACACTTCGTCTTCAACCTACCGCTGCAGCCATGTTTTTCTTCCAGGAGGCTGTAATTTCAGTATGTCCCAGGCAGAGGTGGTCCATATGGCGACCCTTATTATAACCTCGGGCACTGGGTCCCTACTGTGCCTCCTGCCTGGTAGCGTTCTATGCCTAGCACAGTTTCTCTTGGGGAGCAGAGTGTGCCTGTTCTGCACGGCTGCACTGGGCGCAGCCTCTGGAACCTGGGGCTTGGTTAGAAGCCCTCTACCTCACTCCGCAGATCTTTGCTCCGCCAATCTTGCTTCCCATCCTTCCACTGCAGTGAATGCAGAGCTCCGCTCATGACCGTATCATGAGCCCTGTTAGCCACTCCCCAAACGTGGTGTGGTCCTGGAGACTCCCAACATGCCATTTGTGGGAAAGCTGCGAGGATTACGGGGTTCTGTGTGGGAGGGGTTCTCATTAGCACCTGGCAGCCCCCAGGGAGGTCTCCGAGAGGGCCAGTCATGGGTACGGATGCTCTCCAGCACACAGAATGATGTCGTCTCCTCTGCTTGGTGTGCATGCTCATTTAAGCATCATCCATGGTGCCTGTCTTCCCTTCGCAGGTCTACCTCCCTCTGGGAGCTTCTTGCACGGCAGTGGCATTTGTCTTATATGGGATCTTACACACAGCTGAGATCAAATCACCCAGGGACAGAGAAGACTGCCCATTCTGACTCTGTAGTGTTCATTTTACAGATGAACTAAGGAGGCTCAGGCAGGGTGAACGACTTTCTGGGCTCGCCCTGACCTATCCCTGTGCCTCATTTGGGGAACCACAGTAGGCTTGGCCTAGAGACTGCAGGGTGGCCTCATCCCTGAGGTTACATGGGCGGTTTCTCAAATTCAGTATGACCACAAAATGGGCTCCAGGCTCCTGAACCAGGGCCGGGATGAGCTGAGGCAGAGCAGAGGTCTGGCAGCCTTCTGTTTAGGCTTCCCCTTCATTCAGCAGGAGCCTGATGGGTTATTAATCAGACAGTCCCTGTGAAATCAATTAGAAGCTTGATGCCACAGTCTGTCAAATAAGTTGATCAGAGGTTGGGGACTTCAACACATGGCTCCACAGAAGAACCACAGACACGCCTATAGGGCATACTCCAGGTCTAGGGAGCACAAGTGGGCCCAGGCTCCTCCCTGGAGGACTCAGTGAACTGAGGGGACTGGCAGAGGTACAAGGGTATAAGAAGGGAGTGAGTCTTCAGAAGTCCCCTGTCGCCAGCCTTCTGGTAACCTTCTTTTTCTGCCAGGAGGAAATACAATCTCTCCTGGTCATCCTACCAGATGCTATGGGAAGATGTCCCTTTTCACGTGTCATTCAAGCGTATCTGGTCACCCCTCTGTCCCACCATCACTCTTTTTTACCTGTGTGTTCATATTTTAAGCCCCCACCGTGCTGTGACAAGCACTGTGTCTTGTGCTGGGGACCCTACAGTAACTGGATCACAGCGTGTCTCCCAGCTTCCTCTGCCATGACCATCTGAGGCAAGAGGTTGTTTTCTTTGCTCTCTTAGCACACAAGTAGGCACCTGGTGAGTATTTACTGATGATGAGAACCGCTGTGAGTTAGTGGGGGCCCCTAAGACGGAGGGTCTCAATGTAACCGCTGGAAAAGTCTGATAATGGAGGAGGGTGGGTTAGAGATGGCTGCCAAAGCTTTGATTATTCTCCCACTGGGAAGTGGGGTTCAATCCCTCTCCTCTTGGAGCTGGCTGGCCCATGACAACGTCAGTCCACAAACGAGAGCAGAATTGACACTAGGCCAGGTCTAGGCTAAACTTCTCAGAGGGTCAACGGCTTCTGTCTCAAATACCCTGGGACTCCGATGCACAGACTGAAGGACAATTATCCCATTCAGAGGATCATAAGCAGAGGTCCCGAGGCACTTTAGGGGTGCAGGAGTCCCACAGACAAGGGAAAGGTATGTAATGTGCGCTAAAGACGAGTTGATGCTATTAATACCACGTGGAGCAGGAGAGCCGAACATCCAAGTCCTTCCCTATCTCCTGACTTTCCTGTGAAGGACAAACTGCACATTGCCTTTGTCACTAAATTGGGAGGCATTTGTCATGTAGCAGTGACAACTGGGACCAGAAATCATGATTGTTTTCAGGGGTGCAAATGCACAAGGTGTAGGTCCACTAGTGAGCGGTAGGGTGGTAGTTTGGGGGGGATGTACCTGACCCCGAGGACTGTGCCTCTCGATGTGAACGGCCTGTCACATTCTCAGGACACCGGGTCACATGTTTACAAAGCAGTGAGGGGACAGACCCTGTCCTCTTCCTTCCTCTGTTGGGTAGGGACTCATGGCTACTTTCTCAATGACTTATTCCTTCACAGAGTTGACACAGGGGAGCAGAGCTTTATGAACATACAAGAAATACCTCTGACAGTGTGGTTGCTCGATGCCAGGCAGTGTATGTGTGTCTCTTACGATTGCTTCTTTCCAACCTTTTGGAAAAAGATAATTTTTATCCTAATCTGTCAAGGAAGAAGCCAAAGCTTGGGGATATTGAATAACTTGCTCAGCCAGCCGATGTGTTTAATGTACAGGTCTCGTGTGGCTGAAGATAGCTATGGATCACCCAATGAGGCCAACATTAACATGCAGAATTCTCATGGCGTCGTCGAGCAGGGTTGGTAATGCTCTTAGTTTGGGGGCTATCTGTAGATGCACAGAGCTCTGGGGTCACAGAGGAAGCCTCTTCAGCTGTTCAGCTGGGCTGCAGGAGTAAGTAGGACTCAGCTAGACCAAGAGGTGAAGAGGGCACCTCCAGTGGGCGTGCAAGACCCGTGCATAAGTCTGAAAGAGCACAGACTTGGAGAAGGCTTACATGCATGTCCTCAATATTAAATACATGCACTCTAACTATATATAATGATGGTGTGGTGTTGATGGATTATGAGAGGGTGTGCATGCCCGTATGTGCCTTTTGGCAGATCGAGGTGGTATTTTTCTTCTTGCTTATCTTATTTGCTAGCTCTCTATGGTGGATATTAATTATCTGAATGATAATGACAGATGAAAGCCAAGTTTCACTCATTCTAAGCAATGGAGACAGGAGGACAGAGGATTGGCGAGGCAGGCACGTTCTAGCCGATGGGCAGGGGAGGGGAGGTAGGACAATCTTTACATCACATATTGACCATCTGGGACACTTCTCTCGGTGCCCCTCTCCTGCCTCTCTTCCCCTTGAGGAACTTACAGACTCACGCGAAAAGGTCCTACTTTGCTCCCCAAACAAACACCCAAGCAGAGAACAGCCTCCATGATCCATGCAGATAACCAAAGTCACGGATTGGCTGCTGGTCTCCATCAGCCATGCCCCACTCGATAAATACTCAAGATAACAGAGACTTGACTGGCTACCCGGGATGGGATGATAACAGTTTGTCCACCCTGTGATTGATGTGAGTGAGAGAGATTTCAAAGGATGTGGATGGACAGACATGGTAATAAAAAAAAGACACCGGCCGGGGTGGGTCCTGGTAGGCTCACATCTCTGACAAACTCGGGTTTGGAAAAATGGTTCCACAAGTACAAAATGTGACCAAAGGGTTGTGATTTTTCTCTTGCAGATCCCACATTCTCAATGTGCTGATGCTGCCATCATGATTGTCGGGGGTCAGCAGAGGAGGGTGGGTGTAACTTTTGTGTGTAGGCTAATTTCCCTTCCTCGGGCGTGGTTTGGCTTTGTGCTCTTCACGAAGAACAGGAGTTTGGGAAGGGAAAACCTATGTGTGCCATTTCTGTGTGTGTGTGAGTGAGTGAGAGAGAGAGGGAGAGAGGGAGAGAGGGAGAGAGGGAGAGAGAGAGAGAGAGNATTTTTATTTTGTTCTGATGGCTTTTATTGAGTTTTTTAAAAGTTTTATTTGCTTTCTTTTCTTGTTTTGAGTGAGTGAGAGAGAGAGGGAGAGAGGGAGAGAGGGAGAGAGGGAGAGAGAGAGAGAGAGAGAGAGAGAGAGAGAGAGAGGTGGTGGAGGAGGAGATTTGCTGGACCAGCCTGGAATGTGTCATCTATGATTTAGAGAGCAGAGAGAGAGGCGTGCCCAAAGCGCTCTGCTCGGGCGTTAGAGTGACAGATGATCTGATTCTCTTTTTATCTTCCTATGATGTCTTAAGTGGTCGCATGGTTTTTATAAACACACACACATGTGCACATGCACGCGCGCGCGCGCACACACACACACACACACACACCCCGTTTAGAAAACAGTGGCTAAGCACGGTGGAGGAAGATGGCGGCAGGCCTGAGCTGAAGGAAACAGCCCATGGCAAATGCTGCAGGAAGGGAATGAGCCGCAGGCTAACAGTACTGGACGGAGGGTCTGGTACCCTGAGTTTGAGTCCCAGTTATGCATTGTGCCAGCCTCCTGTGCCTCCTGTGTGACCCGAGCTGGCCACAGAGCCACTGATTCTCACCTTCCCGAACTCCTGAATGAGGACATCATGCGATGTATGCAGAATACGTGGAAGCACCACATGCAAGCCTGTGCTAGTGATGCTAATGGAAACCCTTGGGGACTATCTGGGTACAGAAGGACCAACAGACCAGGAAGCAAGAAGGGAAGGGGAGACTGACCTTCACAGAGTCCTTTCATAGTCCAGACGGTCGGATGCTAGCCATAGAGCAATGAAATCACATACAACTGGCTGAGCTAAGGACCCAGTCGAAATGGAACCGGGTGCCTGCCTTGTCTATACTTGGCCTACCTCCTTTGCACGCTTCTTGCCTACTTTTACAAAAGCCTTACCTAACTCGCTGCATTGCCATTGTGAAGACAAGGCAAGCAACGTCCATGAGCTGATCAACTTGACCAATGTCATACCTTTAGGAAGCAGCAGGCTAGCGCTGGACCTCGGCTCTGGTGAATTCTAGAATCCCAGCCTTCCCCAGCTCTCTCCTACCACTGGAGAGTCCCAGCCCAAGACACGGCATTTCATATCAGCTTCTCCAAAGAGACAGGGGGTAGAGACACAGTCCCTAGTGCCCTGGCCACCAACAGGCCCTAGACCCTGGTCTGTCTGCCCTCTTGCCACCCAGCCCACCCATGCCCTCCCAGCCTTGGTCCACTGGGACCCACCTGGTCTCCAGTGGGATGTTACTGTTGAGCAGCCAGTTGTCCTGGGCATGGGTTGGCTCCTGGGCGCTGCCTGCCGGGGGCTCCCCGGAGAGTGAGTGGTCTGTGGGTGCCGGGCTGGGGTTGCTCCTGGGGGTGAAGTTGCCCCTGTTCAAGGAGTTGATGGAGGCCGCATGGTGCTGGTTGGGGGTATGGGCGTGGGGGAGTGGTGGCGGTGGCGTCCGGAGCCGAGGGTGGTTCTGCAGGCCGCTGGGGTGATCTGGGGGAACAAGCAGTCATGGTCAATGGGCAGCTGGCTGGGCGCCACCCCTGGTGGGAAGAACAGCCACAGAGCACTGAATAAGACCGCAGGGGTGAGAATGAATGTGCCTGGCACTAGCAAATTACACGTTAAATCATTCAGTCAAATTTGTAGTCCACAGGTACTTCTAAGTTCCTTCCGTTCTACATGTGTGTTGGGGCAAAAAACAAATAAAAATGCCCAACCCACACACTGCTTTAGGAGAGTAATAAGAAACAAGACCACGAGAGCAACAGAGAGAGAGAGCAGACGTGAGCATGTGAGAGTCTAGCCGCCCATGCCAACGACCTGATTCCTGTCCGCAACTTCACTTTTTGTCTCTCAGACTTTGGTGGGTTTTGTCTTTAGAGTATAGTCTCATACCTGTGGCCTCCTCAGCTGGGAGTGTGTCTGAGACGGAAGTTCTGGTGCCCTGACCCAGACTTACTGATCCAAGAATTGGGCTAAGGGCCCAGGAATCTGACTTTACAGAGCGTCCCAATGACTGACCCACGCTTCAGTCTGAGAGTCACCAACCCTGGGAACGGCGCACGGTAAATGAAGATAAATGTGTGCAATGTGCAGGTATCTGGTGAGCAGACTCTTCTAAGAACACAGAGCCAGGCCAGAGGTGACGTCTGTAGGAAGCACAGGTACCCACGGAGGTCTAGACCAGATGGCCTCCAGGAGAAGATGACATTGGGGAAGAGTGAGCCGGGCTGTGTCTGGATGATTCAGAACTACCAGCATACTTACCGAGCACACGCCATGTGCCAAATGCTGTTCTGAGCCCCCACACCGATGAGGAGGTATAGAAATCCTTTATTTAGTTCCCCTCAGTTACTCAGAGCAATGGGTATTGTTCTTACTGAGATGTAGGCAGAAAACCAGGTCTCGGGGTAGATGATTCGAGTTCTCATGGGAATGTGGTAAGGCTAACGAATCAGGCAAACAGAAATTGCTGTCGTGATGACAGACAGGCCTGCGGGAGACCTAAGCCACTCACAGAGGCCTCAGCTCACGGAGCTGAGCAGTGTGACAGAACAGGAAGTTGGGGGATTGGGGTCCTGTCTAGATTCTATCACTTGCTAAACATAGAATCCCAGGTGAGTTGCCTCTTCGAGCCTCAGTTTTCTCATCTGTGGAATGGGAAAGTGCCTTTGGGACTGAGATGAGAGTGTTCCAAATGTTGACAACCTTGGCCGTCAATGGGAAGGAAATCCGCTAAGGGAGGATGTCTCATCTCTCTCTGTTTCTTAAGCATCTAACACAGATTATTGTAGTCCACGGCCAGAGGTAGTGGAAGTGCCCTTAGAGAGGAGTGTGGTGTCTGGGCTGGAACATGCTGGCCTAAAGCAAGATGTTTGCTCTGTGTCTGAGCAGGGACACCTGCCTCAGTAACTGTTTAGAAGCTCTGGATCATTGTAAAACTCGGTGGCAGTTCCAGTCCATACTTCCTTTCTATAGATCCCATTTTGGTCCATTAGGCCACATATGAGCTACTGTGGTTTACTAACACCAGCTTCAATGAAGGCCACTAGAGTATCTAAGTTTTGCCAGTCTGTTTTTCCAGAGACAGCTCATGGCTCTTCTAAAAAGCTCCTTGGGTATATTTGGTAACTCATGCATATAATCCCAGAAGAAGGCTGAGACAGGAGGATTGTCTCATAGGAATCTGAAGTCAACCTGGGCTACACAGAATGATCTGTGATAGTGAGACAAGTAAGTAAATGTTTGCGGTTGCCATGGTTCTCAAATATCATCTTTCATTTAACAGGTGCAGAAACCCTGAGCACCGGTGTCTCTGCTGACTGTCCCCATCCCGAGATCCCATGGCGGTGGCCTGCCAGTGCTGAGTAGAGGAGCAGATCACAGAAAGGGACTGGGCCTTGCTGGCCCACAGCTCTGAGTTCAAATTCTGTCTCTTCCACTTACAAGCTTGATGGAGGAAGGACATTGGTTAATAATAAAGAAACTGCCTCGGCCCTCATAGGACAGAAAATTAGGTAGGCGGAGTAGACAGAAGAGAATGCTGGGAAAAAGAAGCTGAGTCAGAGAGTCGCCATGATTCTCCCGCTCCAGACAGACGCAGGTTAAGATTCTCCCTGGTAAGCCAGCTCATGGGCTACACAGAATATTAGAAATGGGTTAGAACAATATGTAAGAGCTAGCCAATAAGAAGCTGGAACTAGCCGGGCCAGGCAGTGTTTGAAAGAATACAGTTTCCATGTAATTATTTCTGGGTATAAACTAGCCATGTGGGTGGCTGGGTGCCGGGGACGCAGCCCCGCCGCTCATAATGCAACAGGATGGCGCCCAACGTGGGGCTAGAACTCACGACCCTGAGATTAAGAGTCTCATGCTCTACCGACTGGGCGCCATCTGTTGAAATAGGAACGGTGGGGCTGCGTCCCCAACACCCCGGCCGCTTGGCTAGCTCATGCCCGAAATAACAACACACAAACTGTATTCATTTAAAGACTGCTTGGCCCATGAACTCTAGCCCTTACAGGCTAATTCTCGCACCTGGACTAGCCCATTTCTAATAATGCGTGTAAGCACCCCAAGGTGCGCTTACCGGGAAGATTCTAGCCTCTGTCCATGCTGGGAGAGTGGAGCATGGTGTCTGTGCTCCAGAGTCTCTCCGGGAGCAGAGCAGAGTCTGACCTCACTTCCTCTTCCGCCCAGAATTCTATTCTGTTTATTCCACCCACCTATGTTCTAAGCTATGAGGCCAAGCAGTTGGTTTATTATAATTAACCAATTACCTTCCTCCATCACAAGCTGTGACTGTGGGACGGGCAAGATGTTTCCTGCTTTCCATGCATGTTTTGATACGTGTGCATGCATGTGTGTGTGCACACATACACACACACCATGGCATAAGCATGTGTGCACACATACATGCATACACACACTGTGGCATAAATGTACACACACATATGTATAGACATACACATATATGTGTGCTCATACACAGGTACCCCATAAATAAATGTAAAAAATTTTAATGTATAATTTAAAAAAGAACCTATGATGTCTAACAAGTTGCTGAACTTCTCGAGTCATAGTTTCCTGGGGAATTCTTTCTAGAGACAATGGCCACCGAATATGGTTGTTTTGAGATTTGAATAAGATGCTTTATGTCAGTGCTCAGCACAGTGCCTGGCATACAGCATTTTAACTACATAGTAACTATTTACTTTCCAGTGCTGCTGGCTAAACCCTGGGCCCCACGTGTTGGCAAACGCTCTGCTATAGGTCTACACTCTAGTCCTGCAAACAGCAGCTGCTGGTCCACAGCAATGCTAAAGGAACATGAATGTATCGCCAACCCATAAAGCATTAGATGTCACCATGGGGCTGAGTCTTCAGCATTTGCAACAGAAGTTCTAAAACAAAAGAAGTGAAGAGGGAGGACAGGAAAATGCCCAGCAGAAGGGCAGTGCCCTTCTCCTATGCCTGACGGATCCGGCTGTGACCAGTCCACTAGCTCCTGGGAGCCAGAAAAGTACCCGGAGCTCAACACAGATCAGGAAGTAACCGGAATGGATGGCCCTGTCCCTCGAGTGAGCAGCCTAGGGCTTCAGGTTTTCAAAGAGAAAGGCTGTTGGATGCATTCAACAAGTTTCTCAGGGCAAACACCAAATCTGTTTGTCCTGGGCTCACCGTGGACCCTGGGGGTCCCTATGGTTGGTTCAGGGGCTGATGGGTTCTCAGATGAAGATGTGCATCCCCAACCCCGACAAGCATCAGTTTCATGGGTGGCTGGTTAAGAAGAGTACAGAGCAGGGCCCAGGGGTCTTGCAGAGCAGGTGCTGCTTCAGCCCTGGTTCTGACAGGTGATGTGACATTAGGGCAAGTCACCACTTTCCCAGCCTCTAGCTACTACTTACTTAGCAAATGTGCATGCATCAAAAGTGCATGCATCAAAAATGTGCAATAAAAGAGGGAGAGATGGTGGTCTTTTATAAGTTCAAAATAAAGATTCACAAGCATGATCAACTTGGAAATGCCCAACCTAGTTAGACAGCACCCACTGAGAGAACTGTGTGCGGCCTCATCATACAAATATGCATTGAGGACTTACCAAGTAACAGACGCTAAAGGCTTTACTTAGGAAACCCTGCAACAGCTCCAAAAAGAAAAGGCTATTGTTAATCTTCACAGAAAGATCAAGTAACTTGCCCACATTTATGCGACGGAGGGAGCCAGAATTTGAACTTCAGCAGATTGGCTCCAAGGCTGTCGTGTGAAATCCTTCACTCACGCTCATCAAGGGAGCCAGGACAAGCCAATCACACCCAACAATATCTGCCATACAGGGTGTATGTCACCTTGTACTCCAGCTCCTCCAGAGCATCCTGGAGGCACAGAGGTGGAGGCTTGACTCGAGCCCCTGGGCTCTAGGAAGACTGCAGGAGAGGCGAGGTCCAGATTGTGTTTGGGGGGCACTCCAGGCAGAAAGTGATGAGTGTGCACGGTGATAGAAGCCAGCGTGGGTGCTGGGGACACACTCTGTCAACAGTGTGAGTGGCTGTGAGGGGCGATGGTGGTGGGTGAGGTAGGGACAATGAGTCAGGCCGAGGTGGTGGCTGCCTGGAGGGAAGAGGATAGAAAACCTGGTCATCATTGGAAGGGTAGGGGCTGGCGCTGGGGCCACTTTAGCACTGAGACTGGCTGAAGATGAGGCAGGGGTGGGAGGTAGAGGACCAAGCATGGCCCAGGTCAATGGCAGATGCCTTCTTAGGAAATGAGTTGCAGTTGAGCAGGCCACGCTCATGAGAGAAGAAGCATAAACTTTCATAGCTTTGGCTCAGCCACGAGACTCAAGCGCTGAAATCTAAGAACATCAGATGGCTCCAAGAAACGGTTCCAGGCCAGGTGCCCGCACACACCAACTCTGCCAGACCGCAGACAGGTAGGTGCCCAAGGCTCTCTTTGCGCTGGAGTTAATGATGACCCCAGTGGGCACGGCAGTCATTAATCAGGCCCTGAAGACTGTCAGATACGGAAGACGATGGTATTTAATTATCATAAAACACAAAAACTCCAGTTGCCCGAGCATGCCAACAGAAAGAATTATTTGGCTTCCATTAAAATGCCATTGACCACCACTGGCTCGGGGTGGTGATGTAGAGGCGCTGAGACTTCTGCTAATGAGCCTTGGCCTGCAGGACCAATTTAGAGAGGCCGGGGAGCTCTTCGTCAGCGCAGCCGCAGCGGCATCTGACGGCCCCCGCTGCTAATCTCAGTTCGGCCTCCACGGTTTATTTAACTTGAGTTCCACCTTCTGTCACCTGGCAAAGGCACGAGACAGTAACTGGCAAACTGTAAGATCCCAAGCAAGGGTCAGAGAGAACTGCCATGGACCCTGATCTAAAAGCGAGCCCTGGTGTGAGCGGGAGGTGAGGGGTAGATCTCTGGGGCATGGTTTCCCTTCGTTCATTTTCTCCTCTTGTGAAATGCTTGCTGCTCACTTTCACTGACGTGGCAGACAGGAATTCTCAGTCGTAGCTGGTCTGACACACTAGATGGATGGACTTAGAGAGAGGGACGGGCCCTGGAGGTGGGGGGGGCCCTGCAGAACTTCCCTTGCTGGGAGTAACCAGACTGGAGGTTGCAAGATGGCTGCTTTACTTTTCTCACTGATATGAGGCAGAGCGAAACCCCAGACTGTGGCAATGCTCGGCGTCGTTCAGGTCGGAACAGTGAGGCAGCACACACCAACGCTCCACTGCCTGATACAGAGACTCCTACGAGGGGGCTGGAAATGAGGAAGGGGTGTTTCTCAGAGTCTGAGCGGCTGCCCTGGCAGAACAAAGTTAGGAAAGCTGATGGATTCAGACTGGTGAGCCCATCCTTGGGACATGCGCCGCGGCGGCACTGGGAGGGTCGACAGCTACTTTACTGCTTGCTCTGAGCTCTAGACCGTCCTCTGCCCTTCTCTGACCCTTGAAGACAGATGCCTGAGATTCCCTTGTCCCTGAGCTGAATTCCAAGACTGGATTATAGGTCTCAGGTGAACCTGTGATAATTTGCTCGCAAACATCTGGTTATAAAAGATACCCCAGCATGCTGTGCGTGGGATATACTGTATTGGCCAGGTATCAAATACGGTGAAAGCGAAGAACGGGCTGCTTCCTGCTTCCATGCCTCTTGCAGGCTTCCCTCTTGATTTGTGAGTCCTGCTGTCAACAGAGGCCAGCTGGGCAGGGTTTCTGCAGCAAAACTGTCACAAATTTGTTGGAAAAGGCCAGCTGAAGCCGGAAGCAGTGGTGGTGGGGTGTCATTTCTGGGTGCACACATTCCTTCGACTTAAATCTACGTCTACCTCGAGGCTGAGTTTGTTCTGGGAGAGCTTTCTGGCTGTCAGGCGAGCTGTCCCTTCCTGTCGCTGTCACCTTTGCAGCCTTTTCAAAAACGGTCTGTCCCATAAACAGTCAGGTCAAGGCCTGAATCAACAAAGGCCGCAGCTGATAGGTAAGGCAGGAGGGAGTGTGTGTGTGCGTGTGTGTGTGCGTCCACGCAAGAGTGCCTGTGTGTGTTCAGCAGGAGGGTGTGCTGGAACGGATACACAGCCCGTGGAGCACAGAGCACAAGAACGCGGGCGGTCCACTGTCAGTCTCTGCGATAGGTAGAGACGGCCGAGGGGAGGCTCCCAGACAGAATCATCTCAAACACTGGAGGGTGACCCTCTGCTGGGCTAGTCAGCGTTTCCCTGACTTCCTGAGGTATGGAATCTGAGGTCTCAGAACAGGAGGAGGAGCAATCCTGTCAGCCTGGAAAAGGGAGAGCTTAAGGACAGTGTGAGCATGTCTCGAAGCCTGCTAAGAGCTTAGGACTAGTTTTCCAAGCCTCACGGATTTGTTCATACAGTCTACACGCCAGGAAGTTAAATGCCCAGTTATACCCCATGTAGCAGAGTTCTAGACTAAAGAACTTCTCAGTATGGCTACTAACTCACTCATGACTTTGGATGGGCCTCAATTTGTGCATCAGGAAAATGGGATTCCTCCATTCAACAGAGGATCTCTGGTAGTCTCTGCCAGGCTCTGCCAGTCTGAGTCCTAGTGATATCCCTTTGCTCCTCTTAGGGAATGTCCTAGAAAGAAGACAGCTGGATGGGTGCTCCTGCTGCCCTCAAACAGACTGAGCTTGGAAGAGGAGTGGATTGTCTCCATGGAGACTTCAACAGGGGTAAATCCAGACCATGCCAGAGAAGAACAAGAAGTCTTCTAGGGAAGGTTCCATGGTCAAGTTCATCTGAGACCCCTCAAGCAGCTGTTTCAGCCACAGCTTTTCATGTACTGCTCTGATTGGAAGGTCATGTCGCCTGCATTATCATGTTGACTCAAATTAGAAGCTGCCCCTTCCAAGTTTTCTGTGACTCCCTTCTCCCTTCTTTGAGGTGGAGGCTCGTCCTTCAGGTTCTTAAGCCTCCATAACTCACTAAGTCATCCCCAGAGTCTTAGAGCCCACTGGAACAGAGAGTTTGATGGAAGGTGGCTCACTACACACTTGTGATAAGGGCAGTATGTAGGAGAGGGGAGATTTGAACCTGAAGCTGTTCTGCCTTAATCGTGGCAATTACACACCCCATGAGCCTCTTCTGGGTTCTTGTGCCCTTGCAGTCAACCCATTGCTGTCACCGAGGTGTGCCAGCGTCTATCACAAGATAAGGCCATTTCTTCAGCATGTACTGATGGAAGTAAAGGGCAGGGAGAGAAGGGAACATAATGAAGGCGATTTTTCCTCCTGAGGATGCTCTCTGGGTAAAGAGCATTAGAAAAATGACCCGATAAACTGCCCTGACCTTCAGCACTGGGGTCTGTTTTTATGACACAGGTGTTCCCTTCAGGAGCTCGGACAGCCAAGCTTTCATTCTATATTATTTATTATACAGTCCTACCTGCTGCTGAAAACATAACGCATTTACAGCCACCTCGGTTGTCAGCTTGTGCTCCCTGTGCAGTTTGAAGACTGTCAGACCGAGTGGAAAGAAAGCATTGGTGTTCCTGAAATACCTAAAACCCTCTGTGTTTCCCAACAGCCGGCAACAGCGCTCGGGTGCAGAAGCCTGCAGTGTTGTGGACCCCCAAAAGGAGAGTCATGGTATAAAAGAAATACCACCAAGAAATGGATACTTTTTGTGTTTTCAGGATTGGGAACCTGCAGTTCTGTGTGGTTTGGTGGCTAACCCAGTGTCCATGCACAGAGACCCAAGCCTGACTTCAGAGGCCACCCAGCGGCCACCCCAGGCTCTTCAGAGCTGAATATGAAACCTGTGAGTCCCAAACACTGTAGTATCCAACCCCATCAAGTCTCAACACAGCACGGTGGTATCCTGCTCATGCGACGGGCACCTTTCTCCTCCAGACGCTAACACACTTCTTGATGGGAGAGGAAGCTGAAGGCATCAGCTAATCACCCTGACCAGAGCGGTGCTCGCTATCACTCGGAACCCCACCACAGCTGGGCTTTCTTTCCGATACACATTCCGGAGATTGGGGGCAGGCTTTCTAGTCGTTGACGTCCAAAGCCTGGTCACACTGGAAACAGGAGACATTATCGTCCTCCCGTAGCCCTCTGCCAAGTGCCTGACTCTGTCCCTAGGCCACAGAAATGTATTACTCATACCTATGATGGCCTCCAAGCATTAGAAGGAAGACCGATTTTCTGTTAAGCGTCTTCGGTGCCAAGTGTCTCTGAGGCAGCAGGAGGGAAACATGGCTCTGTGTTAGGAGGGCGGCCTGAAATCGACACAGCCGTGGACTCACACATGTGACGGAACTCACCTTGTGCACCCCCTTACTAGTATGAAATACGGAGATTCCAGTCCAGCGTCCACAGAAAGAGCTAAGGAAATACACGGCCCACAGCACTTGTCCTCTATTTTAGCTACATCTATCATGTATTCCAGAAGGGGAAACTGAGGCACACACAGGCACAATCCGCTCTTGCATCATTGCTACTCAGTGCCAAGACACAACTGCCACGCGTCTTTAGTTTCACCTGCCTGTCCTGGCGAGGGCCACGGCACACTCCCCGCAGGTAACCCTCCTGTTTGCGTCACCTGGCCGTCAGGACGGACCCTGTTGATGCTGTTGTCATTGTTTGTATTTGAGAGTGCTCTCTGGTAGACACCCTCCCGGGCAGTGATTGGGGGTTCTTTGCCCTTTGACAACCATAGCATCCTGGACTGCTTCACCCTGGTACATCTTGAAGGTGACAGATTGGCTAGAGGTATGAGAAGCCAGAACAGGATGGCGGGCCATGTGAGCACCGTGACTTCACCTCCAGCGGCCTCAGGTTGAAATCTCATCTTCCCTGTTACACACTGGCCACACCACAAGTCCCTTTCCGGTCCCTGTTTCCCACGTCAGCAAGGTTCCTGGTGCCGTGAACTTGATTTCCATGCAGAAGGCGTCCACCTGGGCTCATTCCCCAAGCGGATTCTTTTCTTTCGGCTGTGGAATATTTTATTTTTCCAATTTCACAATCTACTTATGTTAAAAAACGGAAGGGGAAGAAATCCAATCAGCCCGGCTCAGGTTTGCGAAACAAATAATGCAGCCAGCACAGAACCTTAATCAAACAGTGATATTCACAGCCACAGCGATGAGAGCTCTGCCTAATTTAAAGCGCTCAGGGTGTCCTAGGAAAAGCCTCCTGTCAACATCTGTAGCCGGCACCAAGACAGACACCGAGGAGGCAGCATGGCTACCCAGGCCTGGCGTCCTGGGAAATCAGGGGCACCTGCGGGCTGCGGGCTTGGCCCCCAGCCTCTGCTCACACCTGAGTGCCATTCTCTTCTCTCTTTTTCTTTTTGCTATGAGATGAGGGGAAAGGAGCAAATATGGAATCCGGCGGCTTCCTTTGTTTCATGCCTGTTGTTATGGTCTGAACGTGAATGGTCCCCAGTAGCTCATGTGTGCGGAGGGCTCAGCTGTTGGAGGAGGCCGAATCTTGGAGACTGTGACATTAGCAGAGGTGGATCTGTGCAGGTGGGCTTTGAAAGTGCTGACTCTTTCTGGTCCACCTTTAAGCTTCTGCTTCCTGATCTACCAAGCTGTGAACAAGCCATGCCGCAAGCTCACGCCACTGAGGACGTAATCTGCTCCAGACACCATGCCGTCCGTGTTAGGAGGGTCTGATGTCTTCTGAGACCATGAGCGAAATCCATCCCTCTCCTTGAGTTGCCTCTGTTGGGTACGTTGTCATAGCAACAAGAAGAGTAACTAAGACAGAAAACTGGCACCAAGAGTGGGTTCTCAGAGAGACACCTGACCATGGCGTTCTTGGGCCCTGGACTGTCCTACGGAACGTGAAAGGCTCTGGAGTTGTGGGCTTGAGAAGCGGGAGAATGCTGTGTGCAGAGTTTTGTAGGCCTGAGCGGGGTCAGGGGTCAGAAGACCAGACCGCTGATAGGAAGCGTGGACAGTGAAGACTGTGCTCGTGAGGAGTCCAAGGGGACAGAGACTCCACTGGGACGTAGCTGAACGTTCTTAGCTGGCACTACTATTCTGGGAGGTGGCGAAACCTTTGAGACTGTGGCCTATTTAGCAAAAGTGTATCTCTGGGGGCTGGCCTTGATGGCAACAGTGGTCTCTGGATCCACAGAGGCCTGCACTTCCCACTTCCTGATTTGATAAGATCCGAACCAGTCACGTTACAGGCTGCCTTTGCCACGGATTGACGCTTGCATGGCCACGCCTTCCATGTCACGGTGGATTGACCCCTCCTTGAAACCATGATCCAGACAAATCCTTCCTCCCTTAGGCTGCCTAGCAATGAGAGAAGTGCCTGATACATACAAGTTAAGTACCGACACATACATGTCACTCCAATCTGCATTAGAACCCTGTGGGGGCAATTACTACTAAGAGTCTCATTTTGTAGCTGAAGAAACTAAGACGCAGAGGGTTATTTAGGTTGGCCAAAGCCTGATTTGTTGATGGAGACAGGATGCAGACCTAGGCGGCCAGTTTTGGAGTCTGTATTCCTGATCCTCATGTCCCATGCCTTGACTGTCGCAAGGATCACCACTAATCAGAAGCTCTGACAGCCAGCCAGGGCTGCTGTAGGATGAAGAGCCCACTTTGGCCACTGCTCATAACACTGTTGTCGAACGACGTGACTCGTAAGATGCAGGAATCAGTGTGGGATTGTGAGGTCCCGTAAGTGCCCAGTGCTTCTGCTGACTGCACCATGAAGACCTTATGGCTGAGAGGGGAAGTGGGGCAGATGCTGCCCACCACGCCTTTGCCCCTCGAGTGGCTGGTACGGAGGGTCTTTGCCTGGTGCCATTTCTTCTCACTTCAGTTACCGTTGGACTGGAGCATCCCTACTGCCCGCCGGTGAATGTGGGTGGGATAAGGCGGTCAGTGAGCACCCTCGTCCTTATGGCTCGGGTGTATGATTCAGGCAGAGATATGTGACTCTGGTGTCTTCCTGCTTCCTCCTCACTCCCTGAGACTGAAACTCATCCTGGACACTGGAACAACACATCCAAGCCGTTCCTCACGCTGCAGATAGATGCAGCTCTGCCCTCTGAAGGTCATTCATGCATTGTGACCATGATCCTGAGATCACGAGGACCTGAACTCACCCAGGGGTACACCAATTCTTAGGTCTGTAAAGGTCTCTTATTGATTTGGGGGTCCCTTGAGATAAGTCCCACTGATACCTAGGCGGATACTTGCCACACAGTGGGTGAAAAAATGAACAGAAATGACCGTCTCAGACTTCACTAACGTTTAAGCAAATTCCGCGAACATCCGGTTTTTCCAGTAAAGAATGTTTTCACTTCACACAGCAAATGCCCTGTAATGCCCTGTGAATACCGAGTAAGAAGTGGGAGTCTGCTTTTCAGTGGGTGGGGCAGGATCAGCACAGAACCAGAACTGTGCCTCTGGGCTTGTAGATGGGCCAGGACAGTCTGTGGGCCATGATGACACGGTCTGTGCTTTTAAATTCATGCAATGGTTTTTTATTTACTCTGAGGATTTCACACATGTCTACAATGTAAAATTCCGTCTTCCCCACCCCCTCGCTCCTCTCACCCAATTCTTCTTGCCCACCCAGCTTCACGCTTTTTTCAGTTGCTGCTTTTATACCTCTCCACATCTAATCAGAGGACGCTTCAATGTGCGCGGGTGTGGAGCCATCCGCTGGCACACTGGCCACCTACCAGTGGCTACCGTCCCAAAGAGAAATGACGCCCCCTCCTGCCAGCTGCCATCAACCGCCTTTAATGACCCTTAAAGGAGGGTGCGTCCCCGTGGGCCCCTCCCTCGTCCCCGCTGGAATTTTGAGGTCTGCAGTTTTCTTCTCCGCCTTGGCTCCTGCTATATAACACAGGAGCACTGTTACTAATCACACTTACTCCCATTGATTTTTTTATTTTTATCCCCGAGGACAAACTACCTCATCCCTCCTTAATCTAATGACTAAAATTAGGCAAATCCAGCCATCTGATACATATTAGGCATCACCCCAGAAAGGAAGACATCAAACAAAATATGACCAGACCCCTTTGAATGTCTCCATTCTCTTAACTACCCGTGCAAATCGGGCAGAGGCCTTCCAAACAGGGAAAAGCTGTCGGAGGCTGTGTATGCTCTCGGGACCCTTCCTTGGGTCAAGTCACCCCGGGAGCACCTCTGGGTGCGGCCCCCTTTTCTCAGGAGCAAGCACTGAAGCCTCCTGTGTGCTAGGCGGGCACTGTGTTTAAGGTTTTACGATGGTGTTTTCCACGCCATGGTGTTGCACCATGAAGACAATACCATCCCCCTCATTTCACACAGAAGGAAATTCAAGGGGATGGTAAGCCCCAGGCTGCCTAGGAGGTGGTCGGTTCAAACTCAGGACTAACTTAATCCTGCAGGGCCAGGAACTTTCCCCCCCTTCTCCTCACTCCCTTTGGCAGCCAGGAAAGCTGGAGACAGCCAGTTTTGCGAAGAGTGACTGACGGAATACAGTGGGCACCACTTGTAGCCTTGCATTCAGCGGCCTAGAGAGAGATGGTTGGGAGGCCCGGGTTCATTTTGGTTGTGGCTCTGTAGGGCCTGAGGTCTGCCCAGGGAATGCTCTAGAGGAGCAAGCATGTCCAGACACATGGGAACCGTGCCTGAAGGAACTTCAGAAATAACATCTCTGTTCCTCCCTCTCAAGGACACCAATGTGGCCCTGGGGTCGGTTTCTAAATGTCAGAGTCTTTGTGAAGATTGTCTGCCTGCCCCCTTCGCGCATACTCGAGGTCTGTGCTAGAATTACAGACGCATCTTCTCTGGCCCTCCGTATTTCGCTTGCCTAAGCCCATCTGTGCTGGGCTGTGGTCAGCACAGGAAAGCATTGCAGGCAGGCTCCCAGAGGACTCTTGTCCCAGCAGACCGATGGGGAAACCTGGTCATTGAAGGTGGAGGGCCGAGGCAAGAAGAGAGCCTGGTGTGAGGTCGACAGCTCAGGCTGTTCTTGCCCTGGCTTTGGTCCACCCCAGTGCATGCTGCATCTTTCGGGGGGGATCATGGCAACCCCTGGAGCCTCCACATACACAGACCTTTCCCCTCCTCTGACCTCAAGGTAGAGGCCAAGACAGACACTAGCACCTACTACGTACAAGGCCAGGCGAGGGGTGCAGAGAGAAAGAATGAAAGAGAGCCCTCTAAGACGTCAAGCTTTCCTCGGGGGCCAGGCTCGGGGCAATGAGCCCTAACGGAAGGCAGCATGGAGATCCCAGGTGCACTGCATGGCCAGTGTGAGGGCTGGAAAGGACTGGAATTCTCTCGCCAGATTTGAAGAGAGGCCCTAAAAGGACAATAAACAACTACCAGACGGCAGCACGCCGCAGGCACACTGCGGGACGTTTTGTCCACGGTCTCAGAGGCAGTCTCCCGAGGCCTTGAAGATGGACATCACTAAATGATAAGGATAATCTATAATAAGCAGGGACAGGGCGAGCATAGGCAGGCAGGCAGAAAATAGAGGGGATGCGGTTTGCGCCACTCGGAGGCAATTAATTTAATTAAGCATTGTCCCGCCTGACGTCTTTACGGTGACAGCTCTTGTTACTCAACTCTCCCTGTGTTTTGGTCCGGGGTCTCCAACTAGGCCATCTTGTCAAAACATTTCTTTACATCTCTGGCTCTCCTCGGAGTCCACACGGTTCTCGGTGTGAGACAAAAGTCACCACAGCCATCACTCACTAACCGAGGACCAGTTTCCCAAGTCAGAAAAGAACACACATTGTGTGATGGCCACTTCTGAACATCCCAGCTGAAGGCCAGTCACCGCCTCGAGAAGGAAGTCCACAGCATGGTGAACACAGACGAAAAGTCAAACCATGTGACAGTGTGGCTGTCCTGGACCTGTGTCAAATGTGTGAGCACAGTCCAGAAGTAGCGATGGTATTCTCCAGTGGGAATTAGAACCCAAAAGACCAAAATCAGAAACTAAATTAAAACGTCCCAAGCTCAAAATACAAAACGTGCACTAGGAGGCTCACAGGGGCAATTGGGAGGTTTGGGGGTGACCTCAGAATCAGCTTCCTTGTCAGATATTCTCAGACTTCAGGAAACAGCTCAGCCAAGCCTGTATTGCCTCATTCCCCCGGCCCCTACTGTCTGCCGCGCGATGGACGAACCACAGAGAACATGATAACAAACAAAAAGGTTTCCTCACAAACAGAAGCTAGAGGTTCAGCGTTAAACACTGTGCAGCATGTGGCCCAGGCCAGTATGTCACCTTTCCGGTCCCCCGGGGGCTGTATAATCAGACGGCCTCATTCTTTATTTCATATTCTGCTACCATCTTGGAATTCTTCCAATAAATTTTGAATAAGGGTCCCTACACCTCCACGGCACCCTGGGTTCCATCAATTATGTGGGCACTTGTGAAGATGGAAAAAGAGCTTTGCCCTCTGGCTTCCATTCCGCCCTTCGACAGAGGAGTGACCACTGCTGAAGGTGTCAGAGAGACAGAGAGGTGACTCCTTCTCCTGGGTCAATGAACGGTTCAAAAATGATCAATGTGACTATAGTTTGGAACAAGGAGACTCAAAGGTGGTTTCTTAAAAATCCTCTTTGTTTTTAACATTGATAGCTATGAAGCCAGTCTTTCCTGACCATCGAATGGTTTGTACTGTAACTAAAAGATACGAGCAGAGTCCGCTTGACTAGATCAAGGAAAGCTAGCGCTCCTTCACAATTCCATTCCTCTCCTGAGAAACTAACCTTCAATCCACCCCATCTCTGGGCTTCCGTTTGTGTGAAACAGCACGCCCCGCTACTTGGTGCTGTTGCTGTGAGTTACCCCTAAAAGTATCACAACCGACTCAGATCAGCTTCAACTAAAATCCAGATCTTGCCACGTACCCACATAACACCTTCAGCAAGCCTCGTTTTCTCTCCCTGACTGGAAAACGAGGCCGAGTAATCACAGTTCATAAGATAGCAATGGAGACCAAAGGAAGCAATTCTGAAAAGAGTCTTGGGCAGTGCTGGCTACACGCACGGGCTGGGTCGCTGACAGGAACCATGATGGTCGACTTCTGGACCCGATGGATAGCTTCTTCCACTGAATTTCCTGGTGGTAAGTTAGATAATGAGCTAAATTTCCCAACTACAGGGAAAAGCAGTAGTAATCTTTATTAAAAATAAAATTCTATCCTTTGCATGAAAAGCAAGTATGGCTATACCAGCAGAATTTAAAGGACTAGGGAAGCCAATTAAATCACGTGCACACTGCAGAGGTAGTCAGAGGCTTGCTCTTTTGGAAATCTGGACCTTCCCCAACCACTCACCACAGTAGGGCTTTCTTCTTAATGAATGCTAATTGCAAAGTTTGTGGAAAAATCCAAGATGGCAAGGGTGAGAGTCTGCAAAAAATAAAAATAATTGCGGGGGAACATGTCTGCGGTCCTAGCGCTGGGGAGGGAGCAGCTGTAAGATCTCAAGTTCAAGGCCAGCCTGAGCCACACAGTGAGACTCTGACTCAACAGAAAAATCACTTCCACTGGCAACCCTAGTTTCTATCTGAGCAACCTTTTGGATCTGAATTCTTACACTAACATTGGTCTCTTGAAAGTGTCCATCCAATTTTCCCTATAAATAAGTACCACTTAAACTGTATGATTTCACCTTAAGAACTGAACTTTAGGGTAGAGAATAAATTCTAATTCTAATGGTGATGGGAAATGAACGGAGTCACTCCACTCACGCTGGAGTTATTTTTACTTTAAAAGAAAAGTGCAGGGATGGATAGGAGTGGAGAAAATGGCTTTCTTTTTGCCCATTATATGGACCATTTTGTGACCGGATAATTCCAGAGGAATCTTGAGAAATTCTAATTGAGTATGCTCACATAGGATCTTTGCCGTGCCGTATACCGCCTCCCTGTGAGGCTGGTACAGGGAGAGAGGCGGAGCCAGTTAGCAGCTCAACAGACACGTACCCCGGTGTGGGTGTTTCTTAAAGACAGCACCAGTTGTGCTGGGGAGATGTCGATGCAGACGCCTTCACAGCCTCTCCACGTCAGTCTGAGAGCTCCCATATGGTGATTTCACACAGCTATCAGAGGAATGTTCCAGAAAGACATTTCCCTGCCTGAAACCTTTCCCTGGTACCGTATCACCCTGAAGTGCAAGTCCCTCAGCCTGACATTCAAGGTCCATTAAGATCTGGGTTCCTTTTATGGTCTCATCTGTCAACAATCCCTTGCATTAAGCATCCTGTCCTGGTCACACTGAAACCATGGGAACTTCCCAAAAAGAAAGAATCTGTTAACAACTCAGAGAAAAATGAAGGCATATACGAGAAAGGATGGGTGGAGAGAGGGTGTGGCTTGGTTTAGAGGGAAAGACAATGAAAACCAGAACCAAAATCTCTACACATCACACAGCATGATTATAAAAAACTCATGGCTGTTTATTTAACAAAAAGCGATTATGCTAATTATGAGGAATTGTGGGAGAAAGGAGAGAGTGGGTGGTGTGGGAATCGGCTTCCTTGCACAAAACCCGCAGGTAGTGTTTACAGCTGATTAACACAGAAACAGCAAGGTGTGTGTCTCACAGACACAGAGGGGTAAACGGCGGAGGACACGGACAGTACCGACAGGAATCAGAACTGATGCCTCTGGGGAGAGAGACCGAAGAGAGAGAAGGGCTGGTCAAGCGGTTTTTCTTTTATATTGTAAACCTTTGGCATAAAGGTAACTTCTAATATTTTGGGTACAGATCACTTTCATTTATAAAGAATCACTAGGAAAAAGTTGTTCTAAGACAGAGGAGCGGAACTCCAATACCATGTTTCATACTAATGTCACAGACATTCTGGGCCAAGGGTTCTCAACCTGTGGGTCAAAACCCCTAGGGGTCAAAAGACCCTTTCGCAGGGATCGACCAAGACTACTGGAAAACACTGATATTCACATTATGGTTCCTAACAGTAACAATATTACAGTTATGTAGTTGCAACAAAAGCTATTTTATGGTTGGAGGTCAGGAACTGTATTTAATACATAATACATAAGGAACTGTATTTAAGGGTCACAGCTTCAGGGAGGTTGAGAACCACTGCCCCAGAAAACGGAGCAGCAGAGGGTGGTTTACGAATGAAGATCACACGCTTCCCAACGCTGCAGCGGGGAATATAGCAGGGATGGGGAGATTATCTGGAACCCATCTGACGCGAGCCTGAAGGCTTTGCAGATGTGTGCTCACCTGGCCTGGCAGAAGCTAATTCCGCAGGCTGGAGGACCATGCTTCTTACAAAGCACTGGCATCTCCCGAGAGATTCAGTGACGTGAAGCTCGTCTTTGCTCCCTGCGCACCGATGTGCCGTGCCCGATTTGCCTGTCGTCCACATGGGAGCAGGGTGCCGAAATGTCCCCAGCAACAGTGGGTTACTCTGCTGTGGGACTGGAGCTTGTTTCGGGTGAATTATCTGCTTGTGTGCATGGCGGCTACCAGAACGGTGATTGATTTAAGGTTGAAGTCATTTCCTCGCTGCCCCGTGCCATTTCTTTAGTGCTCTGTTTGCTTTGTCTGCATGGACTCTGCGGCAATTTATTCCCCGTTTATTTCTGAGGGAAAGGCCGGTGATGTATTACTTTTATATTAGGATAAACAAACAACGTCTGTAAGGAAACTGGTTGCCTCCATCCGGCCCTTTGCTCGTTCTTCTACTAAAGGGAAGACTGAGGAGATGGTCTACGAGGGATGGCAAAGGGGGGAAGCGGGAATGGATCAGAATTAAAGATCTCTTGAAGGAATGGGATTTAGAATGGAGGACTATATGACTCTCAGAGGCTTTTGTGATAGGAACCTTCACTCCAAACCTAGGAGGGATGGGTGTCCCATCTGTGCAGAGGCTGCCTGTTTAGGCCCCAGCACACTCAGCAGACCAGACAAACACATGCCTGACACCCACACGCTCATGTTAAGTTAAAGGGCTCTTTGCTTTCACAACTTACGAGATGTGTACCAGTTTTTGTCACCCTCACTAACAGTATCCTTCAAACCAAGAGACACGTCAAACAAAGCACAGATCCTGCCACAGACTGGCATCCAGCCAGGCATAGATCCCTTTCCCACCCATCTCTGAGCAAAGAGTCTCTTTAGCTATTTTTTATTTTAAAATATGAAACAACAGAAGTGTATTTATTCAATATGCATTTTTAAAAACTCAGAAGAACATAATTTGAAAGAAATAAGGCAAAAATAAGACGATAGTTGAAGATCCAGAGTTCATATAGAAATGGGGAAAAGGAAAGGGAACCCAGACTGGTCGGGACTCTAGGCTAGAGACCCACTTTTAGTGGGTCTCCCGCAGATCTTTCTTAGAAGTCACTGGTCTTCCTGATGCTTGGTGGCAGCAGGTGTGATCCTCTAGCAAGCTCTGGATGGAGAGCACAATGGGGGTCCTGCCATCAGTTAGGGTGGCCCGTTTGCTTAGATGGATGTATTGCTGGGGGTCCACGCTGGGGTGGCCGCAGTCTGGGTGTTAGAAGGATGGCCACCTAAATTTGAATCCTCAACACCTATGTAAGAAGGCAAGCACAGCTGAACACACCTGTAATCTCAGCATTGGTGGGCAGAGGCACCCAAATTCCAAAAGAACAAGATTCCGGTTTAGAGAGAGACCCTGAATCAAAGCAAGAAGGTAGAGAGCCATCAGATTCATCAGGCATCTTGCTCTGGCTTTCACAAGCATACAAGTGTGCACATGCTCACATATGCATTATATACAACACGCACTCAAACGCTTTAACAACGTGAGTATATGTCTTTGAGGGCTGGGGGTGTAGTTCAGCTGACGGAGTCTTTGAAGAGCACTCATAAACCCCTAGGTTAGATCCCAGGACCACATAAAGCTGTGCATGGTGGTGGATGCCTACATTCCTGGTGCCTGGGATGTAGAAGCAGGAGGAACAGAGTTTAAGGTCATCCTTTGATACATAGTTAATCTGGAACGAGCCTGGGCTAAATAAGGCCCTATTAGTCATGGATGGACAGGGAGTGAGGGGGGCTGGAACAAGAAGAGGGGGGCTAAGTGAGGGACTGCTAAAACAAAATGTCCATTTGAGGGGTCACACGGAAACCTAATATAGAAGAAGAGTCTTAAAATATAGACATATATGAAAGAAACTTAAACTGGAATTACCAAGCAATGGGGAGACACAGCTGCAACTAGACATCTTTCACTACCAAATGGAACTTCCAGTGCGGAGAATAGGCTACAGCTAAGTGAGTTCCTGACAAAGGGGGTCCCAGTGGAACCCCAAACAACCCATGCTATTGACTGCCTGCCACAGACAGATGGCAAAACTCTGTTTCCGAAGACAACACCTACATTACTCACTGAACATGGAGAGGTCAAGCTGGTGCCTACCTAGAGCCTTCATCTCTGCTCACTTGAGTTCATGCCACAGGAAGGTATACTGCACGGCACCATAGGAGAAAGGGAAACGCCAACCCAGCTACAAACCCTGAGGCCTACAGCAGTGACAGCCTGCAACACACACTGGTGCAGCAGCGGCACCAAAGTTGTGGGAGCAACCAACCACTACCGCATTGGCATTAAGGCCTGCTAGGTGAGATGCAACCCATGACCGACACTGCCTGGGTGACCCAGAACCTGAGACTAGACAGGCTGTAGACCCAGGGGGACCCCAAATACTACTAGAAGAAAAGGACTCCTAATGACATTCTGCTATACTCATGGGTCAGTGTCTTGCTCAGCCATCATCAGAAAGGCTTCCCCCTGCAGCAGATGGGAGCACACAGAGACCCATAGCTGGGCAATGTGCAGGGAGTGAGAGACCTTGGGATACCCTGTCCTAAATGGGACATCTCCTTCAATTCTCTTCCCTCAGGCCTCAGGGAACTCTGCAGAAGAGAAGGTGAAAAGATTGTAAGCGCTGGTGGGTATGGAAGACAGCAAGGGAAGAAGTTCCTCTAGATACAAGAGGATTGATGCTCACAGGAACCCAAAGAGACCGAGGCAGCCTACACAAGGCTTGCACAGGTCTAAGCCAGAGAAGGTCCCAGCGCTGGGAGGGGAAGAAGGCACCAGTTCCCGTCCCTAACCTAGAAGCTATTTCCAACTGATAACCACTCACAAAGGAAAATTTTGTTTTCTCTAATGGAATTTCACTAGGTATACACACCACACTGAAGAGTAGGCTTCATGCCCAGCCATGGATGGCCTACACAAAGCTAACTCAGTGGTATTTTTTTCTTTTGTCTCACAATGCTTTGTTTGGCCATCTTTCCCCCCTTATAGGATCTTTTGTTTATATATTATCGTTTCTAATTTTATTTTTATGGGTTTTCCGTGTATGTGAATGCATACGTTACAGTGTCTGGATGTTATTTCTTGTGCTTTCTTTTGGTTCTTTTCTGTTTGTTTTGTCCTATTATGGCTTGTTTATTTTTATTCTTATCTTATTATTTTTTAGATGCCTGTTTGTATTCTAATGAGAGAGAGGTGGCAAGGGTGTGGACTTGGATGATGGAGAAGTAGGGAGGACCTGGAAAGATCTGAGGGAAGGGAACCATATTCAGAATACACTGTACAAAAAAACAACAACAACAAAAAAAACCCTTTTTAAAGAAAGCACAGAAAAAAAGAAAAACTAGGTAAGAATTATATCTTGGAATGCACAAATGAGGAGGTTACAGGCAAGGCTTTGGAAATATATCTAAGTATGTTCAGATCATAATTTTCCATTTCCTGGGTGTGTGCCTGTACATAGATTGCATTACCTTTTGAATATTCTTTTCTTCCCAATTAATGGAATTAAACCTAGTCTATAATTATGTAATAAATTATCGCTGGCAGAATTAAGTAAGGGAATGAGAGGCCTGCAGAGGACAGAATCCCAGCGAGAAAGTGCTGAGCCGATGGAGTCTGCCTTGAGACAGAACTGGATCCCGAACCCGCGGCTAGAGACAGCCTAGCCTCTCTTTGCTCATCTGCACTAGTGGGAACCTGGTGGAAGGAGGCTTCCTTTGCCTGCAGATCTCAGGTGGGCCGTGGGTGGGGCCACTGTCAGGGCCACAGGGAGTTCTCTTTCCTCCTCCTGCCAGTAGAAGGTCGACACAGAGACCCAACAAGTGCTGAATACCACACTCCTAGTGTCTGCACAAGGAAGCAGCCCCATGCCTTTGGCCCATTTTACTTCTAACCCAGACTCTTTCAAAGATCACCAGTGAATTTTCACCTCGCTGCCTCCCACCCCTCTAGACGTTCATGGGGTGAACTCAGCTGTCAGCTGAGGTTGAAACAGGCAGGACAAAGACACAAAGTGCTTCCGTGTGTGGTGAGTAATTACGGAATCTGCTAAATTACAGTGATTAGGCCTTGCCAAGGAGAAGTCAAAAAAAAAAAGTCTCCAGCAACTTGGGAGCTGGGAGGGGAGAGTTTAATTAAACCGCTCTTTGCTCCTGATTTAATCTCTCCCTTGGAAAAACCCACAGGTTCTGGAGGGACAAGAGGGAGAGAGGGCAGAGGAGGACCCGGGAAAATTCTCCCACCGTGGCGCCTCCTGGGTCTTTAAAGGGTTCCTGGGGAGTTGGTGATGAAGGGAGGAAGGGGGGCCTTTGTTATGGAAATGCAAGAATTAAGCCAAGGATTGGAGCCCTTGGTGGAGGCTGTGAGGAGGGTCCAGTTATAACCATTCCTAAGATCCTTTGGGGGCCAAGCCAAGCCTCAAGTGGCTATAGATTTTTCTCTTGGATTTATTCTCCTTATGGCAAAAGTTCACTACCCCAGACTCTGTCACTTGGGTAAAAAAAAAATGTGCTTTTGAAAAAGCCACCAAACACTGAAAACAATGGCTGCTCTGCCATCTACTCTCCCAGCAAAGGTTCCTTTGAAGACTGATTAAAATCTGATTTTGGACTGGAGAACACCAGTGCAGGCGTGGGCCGGACACGGAGGGGTTAAACTTAGACAGAGTAAGAGTTCAAGTCCCGTGTCGGGCAGCTCATGAATGCCTCCAGCTCTGACAGGGCCTTCTAGCTTCCATCTGAACACACATGTGCTCATACACAAACATATATGCATAGACACATAAGCAAAAATTTCAAGTGCAAACAACATGAACATTTGCAAACACAAGGCTTGTGACCCTGATCAATCTATCCTTTCCCTACAGTTAATTTTTTATATTGATACCATGTGCACATTTGCTGTAGGTACACACTGCATGATTTTAATATGACGAAGTGACAGCAAGATTCTTAAATGAGAAAGAAACTAATTGATCAGCGTCCTGGAAGCTGTTTGGATGACATGACTTTATTTAAAGACCTTTCATGGCTCCTACAAAGACCTCTCTCCCTGCAGCTAGTGAGTTAGCTGTAAAGGAGGAAGGAGGGTAGAGGCCTTTAAGTTGGTCTTTGCATCCATGGGCGTCCTTTTACCCAGAGTCAAGAGTGATTTCTCTTGGGTTTGTGTGTTCTTGACAATGACTTAGGATGTCCTCTGAGTCTGGTTCCAGACTCCTTCTGAAGATGAAATTCCATTCGTGTGAAGTGGGTTGGGCCACTGTGGGTCCTCACAAAAAGCTCCCAAATGTTGTAAATATCACCCTGAGACCTTGCTGGAAGAACATGCCAGAATGGTGGGGATATGAGCCCTTTCTTCTGACTGAAGCAATAATTAAAACCAGGCCGACTGGAAATGATGATTCACCACCCTGACCCTTCAGAGGCAGGAGACTAACTATCATTAAAAGGTCATCTTTGTGGCACGGACTGCATATGGTTGAAGAGGTTGGGGAGGGGGGGTCCCAAATGGTTGTGCTTTCCTTTTACAGCACTGCCAACAGGATTTGAGAATCCACAGGGCCTCATCTGTTGTTCCTTAAGCAAACAGTTAATGTAATTTGAAAGTTCACTTCATCCTTGGGGTGACGGCTAGCAATCCTCCCCCAGCGTGTGCCACGCCCCCTTTTACGGAGGTCAGGGCACTTTCCCAGGAGCCTCCAAAGTGCTGGACTGTCCCATGGATTCTCCCTGCCCACCGAGCACAAGGAAGGTTACATACAGAGGGCACAGTGAGTAGCACCCTGCCTACACCTTCCTAGTACAGCAGCAAGATTCCTCACTAGCTCTCTCTAACTGGAAAACTTGTGTGTGTGTGTGTGCATGTGTGTGCGTGTGCGTGCGTGTGTGCATGCGTGCACGTGTGTGTGCGTGCTGTGTGTGTGTGTGTATGTATGCGTGCACATGATGACTGCGCATGCCCATTAATGCATGTTTGGAAACCAGAGGCTGATACCAGGTATCTTCTATGTTTTTCCCCCTAATTATTCAAGACAGGATCTCCCACTGAACTGCACTGATGAGCTGGACTCACTGGACAGGAAACCCCAGCCAGCCTGCTTGCTTCTTCCTGCCAGGTGCTAGGATTACAGGCACAGCATGTCACTAGACCCAGCTTCTACGTGGCCGCTGGAATCTTAAGTCCTCCTGCTTATGCAGCAAGCATTTTACCAGATAAAGCATCTCCTTAGCCCAAAGCCAGCCTTTAAAAAGGCACGCTACCACCGAGTACCGTCAGCGGCACTGATACCCACAGCCTTGAAGGGAGATGCTGGAGGAAGTGACTGTGTGGGGCCAGGGTTGGGCTGCTGTAGAGCACACAGCCCCAGTTCTGTCTTTCTCTACTATAAAATAATAAGAAAGAAACCCAGTGAAAATGATGCGTGCATTTCTACTGAAGTACCTAATAGCTGTGCCAGTGAGAATCAGTGGCCACGGAGAACCAAAGGAAGGAAGAAGGCGTTTACCGGTATCCACAGGCTTTTTGGCAACTGTCATCTTGTTTAAGCCTGAAAAACCATCCAGGGAGTTAGGTGCTATTATTGTCCCCCTCTATAGTATGTGGAAAGTGACTGGCTTGGTCCTGATGCTGCTAACGGTGACATCATCGTTGCAATGGCAAAATCTTGCTTCTCAAATCAGACACTCCTGACAACTACGTGACCTTAAGCAGGGGGACAGAACCTCTGTCCCTCAGTTAAAAATGATCCTAGGAGCCAAGAGTAGTTCAGTTGGTAGTGTCTGCCTGGAAGGCAGGAAGTCCTGGGTTTGATCCCCAGCACTGCCTGGCAGCGCTACCTCTAGTCATTTCACTTGGGAGGTGGAAGCCGGAGGATCAGAGGTTCAAGGCCTCTTTAGTGGCTTTAAGGCCAGCTTCATGAAATCTAAACAAGCGTACGAATAGATAACTGTCTCCTATGGTTATGGGAAGATTTCTGGAATAATCCCAGTAGATTGCCGGCACACGGAAATTCCTAGTAAATCACAGCCATGGCTGTGCAGGAAGGACTAACCAGATGAACCACGCCAGACACGGGGAAGGTCAACCTAACTGCTTTAACTTATCAACATCCCCAATCCAGGCACCGTGAAATGAACATGTCACAAAGCAAACAGACCAACTATAACACTGTCCTGAGTCATGGAGCCGCCAGCCCTGGGAGAGCTTCGGCCAGCTCCTCATGACCCATGAAGCATGTCAGTCCAGGGCTGGCAGCTACAGGCTGGTGGGTTTGATAATATGTTGTCTTTTGTTTGCCCCTTTGCGGGAAGACAGCTCCGTGAGAGCAGAAATGGTGGCTGCATGAATGTGTGCACACGTGTGTGTATGTGTGTCTGTGTGTGTACATGCGTGTGAAATGGCTAAGGGAGGTCCTGGAAGTGTTCTGAGAAAATGGCAGAATAAACATCATCGATCCCCAGCTCGCTTCATCGGGGAGACTGGCTGACCAAGCTAAGTCTAGAGATCTACAGCCTAGCCTCGGCATCTATGCAAAGGGAGATGGTGAGACATACATCACAAAGGTACTGATCTAGGCTTTCAACACCTTTGCCACTGGCAAAGGGGAGAATGAGATGCCCTGGATAGACAAGAGCACACTGAGTTTAGCCCCCCGTCTCAGGGCACCAAGAGTCTGCTGCAGGTAGCACTTATAGAAAGTGGGCTGCAGCTGCCCTGCACTGAGCATGGGGTGGGGGTGCCCAGTGTTTTTCCTTGTTTTCCTCGTCTGTGTGGAAGGCATCGCTCTCCCCTCAGAGGGTGGAGGGGAGAAAGAAAGGACAGGTATTATAAAGAAGTTACCAGACCTGCACCTAGAAGGGGGTTCAGGAAATGTCAGCAATTACTAGTGTAATTCAGGTTTGGGGGTAAACACGCTGAACAAACTCAACATGTTATTATTTCTCTTCTTATATCTACTTCATAGGCCTTCAATTAAGGCATAATTAAAGATTAGCTGAGGTTACAAGAGTGGCTGCCCACATTTGCTTTCTTCATTGGTCTTCCGTGCTCCTTGTAACTTTTATTCAAGCCTCAGGCAAGACATAAAACCATTCTCCAAACACCCGATGCTGCCAAAGGCAGATGAGATTTTGCAACATCCTGAGAGCAGGGCAGTGGATTCATTCAGTTTATGTCTCAGAGGCCAGGGAGATACTGAGCAAGCTGGGGCGCAGAGGGTGACAGATGCAGCTGGCTCCTGAGGTGCCAGGGGCAGACTGGGTATGGTCCGGTGACCACGGACCTCTCTGTTCGGTAGCACAGAGTAGGGATGCCTCTCTGTGAACCACAGGAAGCACACAGGTGAGTTCCCACACCCTGGCTGTGCTTGTGAGGAGACCAGGGTCTTACATCCGGCTATTTCTATCCACAAACTGCAGGCTGGAATTTAAAACCCCTTCTCAGGAAAAGGGGAGGGGATGATATTTGCTTCCTGGGCCCCTAGCACCACCATGCACAGTAAGGATTAGACCTCCATCCTGTCCCTATGAAATACTTCTAGGAAGAAAAAAAGATGGTCATCACTTAGGCAAGGCACAGGGCAAGATTTCCGTCAGTGAAGGGAACCCGGCACTGCTCCTCAGGATGGATCCAGACTTGGAAAGAGGAGCTAAGGGTATGCTGCTGGGGGAGCCCCAGCACAAAGACCCATTAGGCACTTCTACCCAGGCTCATCCACATATGATTTGAAATCAGGAAACCCGAACCCTAAAAAGAAGGTGCCCACATGAGCCACTAGGAGTTCCTAGTTCTGTCCCTCGTTGCTTTGTTATATGATAAACATGGGATTCCTGGTAATTCAGGAGTCCCCCGGGACCTGTACTGTTAAGGACTCCCTAGGCCTCCATTGTTTCTACCATCTGGGACTTAAACTAAAAGAGCTGGAGGGCCCCCTCACCCCCTCGTGCTGTGGCAGTGCAGTGGGGACGGCTTGGGCACATCCCATGCCTGCTTCCCAAGGTGGCGCACACACAATCGCTTCCCAGGAGGTCAGATTTCGCACACTCCAGCCATTACCTCGAGCACGCTCACCTGATCTGCTTCCATGAGAGTTCATAAAGTAGGCGGTGGGAGATGTGTTAATAGTTTTCATGAGGTGCTATGGCCCGGGATCTGGGGATGATATGAATTATGTTTTGCGTTAAAGCCTACTTTACCCTCCCGGGGGAGCAGACAGACTCTATGTGGATTATTTTGTTTTGGTTTTGGGAGCCCAGGGAGTTTTGATTTACTATGCAGAGGGGATTGTGTCTCATAGCCCACAATTCTGCTTTTGCATCTCTGTGCACTTTGTGAGCAAGGAAGCATAGGACTTTCAAGGGCTTCTGGAACCCTTGGAAGGCAGGAAGGGGAAAGGGGAGCTAAGCACCCATTAAGTTCTGGGTACCCTTTAACCCCTGTACAGTGGCTTTGTCAGGCCGGGTCTTATACCCAGCCCACGTCACAGGTGAGGGGATGGATTCAGAGAAATAAGATACGCGGCCTGAAGCTAATGAGCCCGGCAAATGTGTTTAATTACAGAGTTGGCATGCTTTGATCAATTGTGTGTGTGATGTGTGTGGTGTGTATGTGTGTGTGTGTGTTATGTGTGTCAGAAAATGAAACAGAAGAAACTAAGAATGAAACAGAAATGAAACTAAGGAGCTTGGGTGAAAGACAGATACGTGGTCCACAGAAAGACACAGGTCAATCTCCCACGCCTTCTTCAGAAAGTTGAGAGGCATCACTGCGTCCTTGTACAGCGCCAGAACATGGACTTGGACAAATATACGTTCACATGTGGGAAAGGTTTAGATAGCAGCCATCCCTTTGACAAAGAACTTCCTACCTCCAGATTCCAAAGAAGTACACACTTCAAGAAAATTGTGAACATATTTTTTTAAAATCCTGTCTGGGGAGTTAAAGGAGCTGAACTCTATCTACATCTACTACGGTTGGACGGGACCACATCTAGCCAGTCACCCCGCGACCTGGAGGCAGCGCTCGCTCCCCTGGGATGGTGGGGTCGGACATCCGGTGCTAACTCTGAGGCTCTTCTGAGTTAAAGCTCTACGATGCCATCTGTGAAATCCACTTAACCTAACAGCTCATTCTCCGGCGAGGGATAAATGAGGTGTTGCAGGCCTGCCTTGCGGGTTTCATGTGGGCAGTTCATCTCCTTCAGCTGGGAGGTGAGTTCCTGGAGGGCTGGAATGTGTCTTAATGCCTGGAGCCCCGCACATGCCCACGACTGTTGAGTTAACTAGGGGAGTGGATGACAAGCGGGGGTCTTATCATTCCTGGTGCAGCCTGAGGAGAATGAAATCTTAATATATCTTCACTCTGAGCCATGTTTTTCTCATTTATCGATGGAGAGCAATAACGGCCTCCTCACAGGGTTGTTGACCGCTTATTATTATTGCTAAGTTAAGGGTTTTTATTGAAAGGAGGGTGAAGGAGAGAGAATAAATAAAAATCTTAAAGGCTGCAATTAGCGCTGTAGTGAATGGCTTGATTAGGCTAATGGCAGCTGCACAGATGCACCTGTGCTCACGTGGCATGCCGTGCGGCGGGACCGTGAGTGGGGAGAGCGTGATGATCACAGGCAAGAGATCATCTCTCCGACTAGTCGGGGGGTATAGTCTACGAGCTTCACGGGATTCCACACTAGCTGTGGGAGGTATGGACCGCCTTTCCCAGTCTCAAGATCAGAAAACCAAACTTCAGAGAGGTTAGCTCATCCACTAATGTCAAACAATGCTAGAGGCCAGGAGGCCGGCCAGACCAGTAGGTTTGATGAACTAAAATGTGCACGCCCAATAGTGTGAGCGTTTCAGTAGCCGCTCTGCTCCATCTGAGGTGGCGCGCTAGAGTGAGCACAGAGGTGGAGATGCCACCCAACCGATGAGAGCCCATGGGTCAAAATCAAGATGGAGTTCGTAGATGGGGAGAGACGGGAACTGGAAACGGCTGTATAATTTCACCAAACACAAAGACTTGTTAATTACAGAACTTACTTAGTAGAAAAATGACTCCTTCAAAACCACTTCCCTTCTTCAGGGATTACTTTTCATTACTGTGATATATATTTTTTTTTTAATTTGGTTGGAAATGTGGCCCAGAGCATCCCTGACACTGTTGGTCACAACCTGCAGAAGAGCGTTTGGGCATGAAGGAGAGTGACCCCAGGCATGTCTGAATCTCGGGGCTCGGAGATCAGAGGAAGAGGAAAGGAGTCCTACGGACATTGTCCTCCCTCCATCTGGAAATGAGACCCCACACTGCTTAGGTCTGCAGAAGGCCAGCAAGGAGTCGCACTGGATACAGGTCCTGTGAGAAGTCCTCAGCAGGGTACAACAGTAAACAAGGCTCTAAGGCTGGGGGAATTGCTCGGTCTGTCACATGCTTGCGAGGTGAGCATTAGGGCCCAAGTTCCATCCCCAGGACTCAGGTAAACAGCCCAGCAGGGTGGTATGCTCTTATAACCCCATTGCTAGATCCCTGGAGTCTAATAGGAGCCAGCCAGAGTCAGCCCAGCTAAAGGGGAAGTCCTGGGGTCACACTAAGGGATTTTGTCCCCAAACAAAAAGGTGGAGAGCCCCTAAGAAATGGCAGCAGAGGCTGGCCTCTAGTTTCATAAGCACACGCACTCTTATGCATACACATGTACCCCAGCAACAGCCCCCCACCCCCGAGAGGGGGAGCGCTGCATATACTCTCTCCTGCTTAGACACACCAGAGGACATATCTAACATGTTAATGCCCCCGGCCACTCGTGCACCAAGGAATGTCTTTGACCTTAGTCTTCCTGGAGTTCAAGCGTCTCTGGAACCCCTTAGCCAGGCAGTACCATAAAAATGAGCAGGGCTAGCTCGTTGGGACTGTGCTTGGAGCATCCTCTCCTGCTCGCTTTGTTTCAGTTATTCTGAGACTCGGTTCTCTGCAGTCAGACATCACCCTGACTACTGAGTGATTTTTCTAATAGGGAACCTACTCAACTTTACTTTTAGCCAGAAGTTTCCCATGACTGCTCCCTATCCTAGAAGAAAGCACGAAATCTCCAGCCCGATGTTCCAGCTGCTTCCTAACCCCGCTCTAAGTAACAGCAGCCCTAGGCTCCTCTCAGCACCAGGCTGCCCTCTGGGTCCTGCTCAGGCACGCTCGGTTTCGGCGTACATTTATTTATTTTGAAATAATCTTAGACTCACCTAAAAGTCGTTTTAAAAAAGAGTACAGAATTCTTTGGTACTTTTTGCCCACTGTCTCTCAGTGACAGCGTTCAGCTTTCTCCCAGAGTTCTCTTCATTTCCTACCTCTGAATCAACTGCCTTGAAGTCCAGGTCTGTGTGTTAATCTTTGCGTCTCCCCGGAGCCTGGCACCGAGCGCGGATCCACAGGCACAGGCTCGGAGGCTCCCAGATGGTCCCATTTTGTTTTAACAGTTCAAACAGACAAACAACCAAAACAAGAAGCAAAAAAAGAAAGAACCAGCCCAAACTGCTCACGATTTACCATTACTTCTTTGAGAAAGGTACCTGAGGATGAAGGACAAAGCTCGAGGGAGTCCCGGTGAGCAAGTGCCTACCCCCGATCTTCTCTTCTGTAGCTGCCGCAGCTCTGGGCCAAGTGCAGCAGGCCATCGCCTGGTTGCCCATAGACATGGCAAAAAGAGGGCTGTCTCGCCTCTCTGGCACCTTGTCAGGCGTACGGGGCCTGACTTGTATCATAAGCGCGGTTTACACAGTGTGGGTGGAACACACATTTCGGTGCACACCCATCTCCCATCCCAGACAGGTTTCCACGTGGCTGCACCAACTTGCTGCCAGCAAAGAGTGAGCGAGCAGAGAGAGATGAGAGATGGAGGCAGTAGGCAGACTCCAGAGGAACGCGTGCCTTTCTCCAAAGCCTGGGCTCTTTCTGGGGCTAAGAAGCCACTTTACTCTCTCCCTTGTGGAGCCTGGGGTGACCTACTGATGCCAGAGAGAACCACAAGCAAACTTGAACCATGACTGCCCACTTTAGCAGGCAGCTCCGTGGAGTTTCCAGTCTCGATAAGGTGCGGGCGGAGTAGGATGCTAGTTCACACCCACGGCTACTCTGACTCTGGCATTGTCTGAAACATTTTCCTTGCTCTGCTTGGAGAACTCCCGGGTAACACAGTCTGAGTGACCAGCGTCCAGTCTTCCCGATTCTGCTCTTGGTCCCCACAGCAACCCATAGCAACTGGAAGCAAAGTGGGTTAACCGCTACCGACCTCCAGCAGAGGAGGCGGGTTTAGATGTTAGCACGCGTGAAGTACTCAGAGCAGTCTGTAACTCTTAACCAACCTGCCTGTGTGATCGCTGCAGCTGTTGTCAAACAGGGCGCTGCCTGGTCTTTACACCCTTGCCAGGCCACCAGCTCCTCCCAAGCCACGGGCTCTTGGAGTGCAGGGGTTAGGTTATCCGTTTCAGGGCAGAAGGGAAATGAATTACTTTGGAAGAAATTAATGTTCTGTGGACCCCAGAGTAGTTCCATAGAAACTATGCAATGTATATGAAGGAGAAAAGCTCAAAGGAGAAAACAAAAGCCATTAGCCTTAGGACCTTGGAGCAAACCAGGGATGGGTCTCTCTGCTGTGGGACTTGCTGATATATACTCAGTAAATTAGGTTCATGTTCACTATATCACTTCTGTCCAGTGTCTTCTAGGGGGATTTTTTTATATCTTTGCTATTTAAATATAATTTTCGGTGCTGGGGGATGCAGCTCCATGGTAGACCCCTTGCCTGGCATGCAGAAGGCCCCAGACTCAATTCCCAGCCCTGAAAAAACAACCAACCAACCAAACCTACCAATACCAAACTAAACCAAATCCCCACGATTTTAATTGCTACTCCAAGCATTGCTGAATGGACAGAAAGCAGCGTTCTTACACCCACTTCCTATTGCTGGACACCCGTGGTGTCTTCCTTGTTTTTGCTTTTGCCACCATTTCAGTCATCTGGAAGCTCTGGCAAGGTATTTTGGGCTCCAGGTATAAATAGGTCTCTCTCCCGACCACAGGATGGATGCTTGGGCTGAGAAAGGTTCTCCTTGCTGGGGACAGTTTGAATGGCCACGTGGTAGAACAGAAGACTTGGCTCAGACCTAAGTCCCTTACGCTCCCATCCCCCAATATCTCGTCCTATTAACATTCCTCCTGGGAGATGCAGGTCCAAAGGAAAGGCAGGCTTTGTTGGGTCTCAAGGGTCCTGAGAATGGGCCTGTAACCTGAGCCCCGCCGGCTTGGAGTCACTTGGGCAGGTCACTGTGGGGACATACTGGTGACAGATTAAAGTGCATCTCAGAGGCCTGGATTGTGTTTCCTGAACACAGGTGTTGGGAGATTATCTTTCTGACAAGCCAAGCACTTACCCTGATCTCCACAGCTGCTTTTGCTTCTGTCTCTAGTCCTGGGCCTACCACAAATAGCAGACGCCAGCCTTTCGATGTGAAAGCCAAGAGCTGTCTTCGCCACGGCCCCTGTGCCCAGAAGACTTTACCCCAAGAGCCTGACAAATTGCCTCACTTTGTCAACTGAGAGGACGAATAAACATCCTGCCCTCAGAGTGGCCGGGCTGCCTGTCGCTCCACGGCGGTGTCTCCGGAGCTCTCTGCTTGAGTGGTACTGAGACAAACAGGCACTTGATGTAGGGGGCCTGTCTCCTGGTGGTCGCCTGACTTTGGGCAAACAGGCTGGGTTTCGAGCCCTTCCGTTGCTCCGCCTATTAAAAAGGAGCCCGAGTGTCTGTCCTATAATTGCTGTGAAGATAAGCCACAGACTGCCACATGGCAGCCCTCGGAGCCCTAAGGAAAGGTGCCAGTGGGGAACATGCACAAGGGACCTGCTGATCTTGAAGGACAGAAAGTAGGGATGGGCAGGAGGGTCTCCACACTGCAGCCTGGGCCTCCCGTAGCACTTAGCTAGGCTGTGGAAGGGGTATGTGAGAGGAGTGTGCAAACAGGGAAGGGCTGTTCTGTGCGGGTCTTGATGACATGGGTTCAGGTGTGACCCGTAGGCAGCTTGGTCCTAGCACTGGGGGCAGGGAGGCAAGGGCTGGCAAGGAGCCAGCTAGGAGCCCGCTAGATGCAGGTGCCGGGCAGGCAGACGTGGGAACGTGGCCGGATTGGCTTTCTGAGCCCACCCCTAGGTGTCTTGCAATGCAGAGCAGGCTCTCTCCCTGGGGGCTGCCCGAGTCATTCTCACCTCACAAAGCTGTCCCTGAAGTGGGCAGGAGCTGCCTGTGACAGAACCCAGATTGCATTCCTGACCTGTCTTTCTGCAGGCTAGTCTTCTACAGAGTGGGCATTGTCTGATCTCCTACTGTGTGCTGGTCTCATGCTTTTAGGCATAGACTTCAGTGGGTCCCGGGGACACTTGTGTGCTGTAGTTATTTTATTCTTATCCTAAGCTGGTGGGAGACTCTGAACACACTGTGGGCCCTGCTAGGCCAAGCCCCCAACTGTTGTCCCTTTAGTGCAAGGGCAGATACTCCCCCAGCCTCTCATGGACCTTAGGGGTTGGTGGGCGCAAGCCTATGGCAGCCTCTCAAAGACCGGACTCCTCCCACTCTTTGTGGGGAACGGTCCCCTTGATTAGCCCATCTTTCCCAAATGCCTCTTGTCAATGACTCTCTCTCACTCCGTATAAGAATAAGGAGGAGCAGAAGGAGGGAGAATATGAGCAAAGAAGTCAGGACCACGAGGGGTGCACCCACCCACGGAGACAGTGGGGCTGATCTATTGTGAGCTCACCAAGGCCAGCTGGACTGCCACTGAAAAAGCATGGGATAAAACTGGACTCTCTGAATATGGCGGACAATGAGGGCTGCTGAGAAGCCAAGGACAATGCCACTGGGTTTTCATCCTACTTCATGTTCTGGCTTTGTGGGAGCCTAGCCAGTTTGGATGTCCACCTTCCTAGACCAGGATGGAGCGGGGAGGAC